>NC_056744.1:811663815-811791586 GCF_019279795.1 Protopterus annectens
GGGTATTGTATCAACTGTTTTAACTAGATCTAGGTTGGCAGTATGCACAATTTCCCCTCACCCATTGCTGTAGTGACCTTTTTATACAACTTAACGAGATTCAGTAAGCATAACCTTCCTTTGACAAACCAATGTCTCCTATGTGGTTGTTGATAATTTCCATGATAATTTTATCCATGGCTTTACAGATAAGAGTAACTGGACTAATGGTTCTGTAGTTTCCATGATCTATTGAAAGACCTCCCTTATGAAAGGGGATGATTGTCACAGTCCTCCATTTACGTGGCACAAAGCCTGTTTTAACTCCTGACAGCCGCGTGACACCTCCAGGTGTTTCTGCAGTTACATCCTGCTGATGCCTCTAGGTATCAAATATTGCTTATTCTTATTTACATTAATAATCCCAAAACCATGCTATATACAAAGTATTAAAATAAATTGTAAGGCTTACAATAAATGTAAACACAAGTGTATTGATATTTGATGTCTGTCTAGTGCAGGTAAAATAAATTAATTGTTGTTCATATAATATTTATTTATATTGTCATAACTTTCATGTTTTTTCTATATATCTTGGCAACCATATAGCATAGACAGAACTGCTTAGTCTCATGAAAGTCCTTAGCTAGGTGAACACAGTTCTGCTTACTGTATGTTTATAACTTGAGCAGCTGCTGAGATATTGTAGTTGTTTACAAAATATTATAAACTTAATAGTTACTGTGTTTATTCTGACATATAAAATCCAGTTTAAGAGCTAGAACCTAAAGAATACTACCACTACTAAAACAGTTTGTGCTAAAGGGTTTGCCATTTGAGGGATATGAGCATTTGTTTGAAATGTAAGGGCATAATTTGTTCTGTCTAAAAGGTTAGGCTCCACCTTGGAAGTTACAGTGCAAACTTTCAGAGTTCATCTGGAGTTAAGACTAAAGTTAAGTAATGATTCCATGGGCCCTGATAAATCATAATTTAGACTGTTCAGGAGGCATGCTAGGATGTTACAGAGACCCACTGAGGCCTTCTTCTTGGCTTTAGCAAGCACAGCCAGTACATGGTCCCTAGTTATAGCTGGCAAGGTTATGTTTGAAGGTATTTTTTGGGAAATGGTTGGGGTGAGAGGGGGGTAAAGTTGGAACTCTTTTTGACTGCTGGTTCACTATATTGCAGGCTCTGTGGATGTGGCACAATTAAGCATCAGTCCAGCACATTACTGTGTACTGCTCCTGATTTTTCTGACATAGCTAAAGAAGGCCTTATGGTTATCTTTCACCTGGGAGGCTTTCTTAACCTCAGTGTTGACTTTTCTTAGCCTAATAAGTCCTCTTAGTTGCCTATTTAGTTTGGCGAGAGAGTTTTTATCTTTACGGGAATTACCTTTCCGGAGTTTTGCCATACTTTTAATTTCTTTACTTCTATATCCTGTTTAATTTGGGAAGCCACTAGGGCAGTTTGTTTCTGGGGCAAGTCCAGGACTTATTTCTGCTAGGTACAGCAGCCTTTATGCAGCCATTGACATAGTTACACAGTTTCTGAGAGCAATTCAGCATATGCTGCTGTGTTCTTGGGTTTGGAAATGCATTGAATTTTGACAAAACTTCACTTTAGTAAAGGTAATTTGCCTTGGAATAGTTTCTAGCTATTATTGGTTTTAATGGGATTATGGAGTTTGATTTTGAAGGAGACAGCTTGGACCTTACCAGGGAGGACAAGACATTGAGGGGGGTACAGTGTTCTCCCATATTTGTTAGCATGAAATCAGGTATGTTCGAGCCTCTAGTGGGCATGTTCAGTATTTGTTCAAAGGTGTTTGTATATATGAGGTCCAGGAAATCCTGTGCCTGTAGATTTGGGGCCACATAGGATTCCCCATCTATAGAGGGGTGATTAAAGTCTCCCATAAGTAGAGTGTTAGGTTGGATGGTAAGTCCCTCCAGTAGGTCCATGTGTGCGTTGTGAGCTTCTTGGGATGTGGAAGGTGACCTATAGCTGGCTAGAATATAGTACAGGATTTTATCTGTGGTGATCTGCATGTGGAGGAAAACCTCCACTTCTTCCTGTTTGATGTCCCTAGAGTTATGCTTATTACTGATGTTTATTGAGACACCTCCATCTTTAGCTGTTGTCTGTAAAGCTAATGGTCTAAAAGTGTGGAAACCAATGAAACCTCACACAGCTGAGGTACGCTCTATCACTTTAAACCATGTCTCAATAACTGGATTGATTTCTGTATTTTTGAGTGTGAGAAGGGCTTGGAGGGAGTGCAGTTTTTTATTCAATCTCCTGGTATTAAGCAGTAACACCAAGAGGTTCAGTTGAGTTGATTTTCCATTATTGGTAGGCTTGTCATTTTGGCATTAACTTATTCAAAAGCATATAGGGGAAAGGTGCAGAAGATCCTTGGTAAAGCAATGTGGTCTGTTAACTCTGTCCTCCCAAGCTGACAAATATTGGATCCCCTTAGAAAGACACCAGAAAGACAGACTGTAGGATTCCTCTAACCATTTCTATTTGCCTATACTCTGATATCAATCCCTGATATGGAATGCAGTCTCTAACGTGCAATCCAAATGTCTTCTAGGCCTCTTCCCACTCTCTTACCTTTCCCTCTCTTGTTGTTTGGTCTCAATACCTTGGTTCCTTTGACATTATTCCAGTAACTTCAAGTCCCTTCTTGCCCATTCTCTGTACCCCTAATTGCAGTCAACCATATTGGCAGACTCTTCTTTGTCCATTATTGTGTTGTCTTAGTTCTTAGCATACTTTCTGCTGCATTACAAATATAATATTTTGTATGGTTTATGTTATTCTAGTTAAGGATCAACATCCAAAATCCCACTCTCATCTTGTTTCCTTATTTTCCCCACTGCTTCATCATCATCCCTTTCCACTTTGAATTATAGCTTTCTGCTTGTACTATGTATATGAGTGTTAACAGTGTAGCTCTATATTATTCCTTCAAACTAGGTAATCCTAAACCAGCACATTCTACTGGAAGGATCATCTTATCCCACTTGACTAGCCTTGCCCTCTTCCCTTCACAGACAAAATCCTTCAGCTTTTTATTAATTAGTGTCCACAATTTCTACTCTGGTTGATGAAGGTATGCCTGACCATTACGTAAAGCTATAGGGACTAAACATTTTCACTGCTTATATCTTTCTATCCATATCCATAAACAAGAGCTTCCAGTTTATTGGCTTTTGCATTAACTTTTGTTTAGTCTCTTCCCACATATACTTAACTGCCATAACAGGATCACTTTTAACCCATACTCCGGAAAACTTCATTTTATCATGTCCCTATAAATATGGGTATTGCTGAACCAATTAATGTGGGGGGTACATAGTTTACAGCTATAGCCTTTGTTTTGTCTTCATTAATTTTATATCCTGGAAAGTCTGGAAACGGTTTCAGAATGCACTACAACACTGGGATATCCGTTTCTGATCAGGTATGAAATAATATCATCTGTAAATAAAGCCAACTTTTCTTGATTACCATTCCAATTATAGCTATGAGTTTCTGAGTCTGTTAATTACTTTGACAATGGCTTTAAATGTAACAAAAATAACAAATGGGAAAGAGGACACTCCTGCCTGGTTTCTCTGTTCAAACACAACTTAATAGATAGGAAACCTCCCACTTTAATTTTTTCCTCCAAACCCTCATATAGCCTCCTAATTACCATTATTATTGTATCAAGACTCAACATGTTTCCATTGTCCTAATCACAAAATCCCAGTTTTCTCTGTTTAATGTTTTCTCTGCATCAAGACTCACCAACAATAGCTGTATTTTCTAAAATTCTTTTTCCCTCTGGATCATCATTGTGCCATTATTTCGGTCAAATGTTTGCCTCCTCTCCACAGAACCATAATGGTACATATCTATCAGTTTTGGCACCACCTTTAACATTCTTGTAGCTGTTATAGATACAAACATTTTATAATCATGATTTAAAATTCAGATGGGCTTATATGAATCTGGGCCTGATGGGTATTTACCATCATTTGGTATTATAGTTACCACACCTTTCTTCCAGGATGTTAGTGCTTCCCCCTTTTTTAAAATACTGTTAAATAAAACTTTCCAGATTCTAGCTTCCAAATTTCCACAGGAATACCATCTATTCATTGAGACATTCCTTCAGACTTATTATACATCACCAATTTTCTCTGATCTCCTCCTATCTTAACGTTTAATCTACCTCTAACCTTGGCATACATAAGTCTTCCATAAGTATTTCCATTTGTGCTTTTCCTTGAGTTCCACATTCCGCTGTTTTATGTAAATTTTCCTAAAATTTCTCAAATATTTGTAATACCTCCACAGGATCTCTGATTATTTTTCTTGTTATACGCTTCCTGTGTTTAGCAACAACCCTTTCTACTTTCTGTTGCCTAAGTTATTGTGCTAAAAGTTTTCTGCTCTGGAGTTGCTATCAAAAAACAGTTACTTAACAGCAATATTTCGATAACTGTGCAACTGCAGTCAGAACTACAGTGGCTAGATGAAAATGATCATCTACATGCCATCCCAGCATAGTTACCATCTATAAAAACTTCAAAAGAATTTATGTTATTTCCTGAAGAAACCCTGTATGGAATTCAGATGGTAAAGAGTCTGGATCTTATAACTTCAAAAAGAGTATTTGCTCATTGCTAAATAAACCATTTATGGGAATCTGATGGTAAATTGACTGTAACTTTCCTTTATGACAACCTCATGCACACAAGGTAAACAAACCTTGATGCTGTTTTATGATGTCCTCTGGTTCCATAACTTCCACATATCATCAAGCTGTTGATTGTCCATCAAAAAGCAATAACTTGAAGTTTAGTTACTAGATATACTAACAGAATTCCAATCTGCTGCAAATGTATTTTAAGGTAGCTTTTAAATAATGGAGACCTTTTTCAATATCAATTAAAAACTCACTTCTTAAAAGGAGAACCTCACATATTAACAGTAAATCAGGGGGTCTATATTACAAGACCAAAGTCGCTGAACATTGAACAGCTTAAAGGCCGAAAATGCCAGACCTCAAAGTCGCTGTTATGAGGGTCTGCATCCATCACACCCCCCACTAATTATATATTCCAACTACGAAATCACACTACGGTGAGGAAAGGGCAAATATTCCGATCTTCACTGTACTGTGATCTCACAGAAAGCACATCAATGAAAGGCATTTTCAACATTAAAGCCATTTGATGTTCAACCTCTTCAATTTCATAATAGGAATCCAAATCAGGCTCTCTTCTATTGACCAGCTTATTCCTAAATGAGTTCTGTAAAGGCACAAATTCTTTTAATGTGCCATTTGCCAGTTCCATTTCTACAAATTATATATTTTATCAATGTGAGGCATTTATTAGACTCTACAACTTATTTTAGCATGAAATAAGTTTCTTGCAAGCAAAATATAAATAATTTGTGCCTACACTATAATATACACACATTATTGCCTTCACTTTATTGAGCATCAGATTACTGTTGCAGCTGGTAAACATAAATGTCCTTTAACTGAAGTTATAACATTTCAAAAAAGAAAGAAAGAAAGGAAAAAAAAGTTATGCAACTAAAATTAATAAAAATAATGTATGCAATTCTAACTTAAAAATCTTTATTTTTCTTCCTGGTTATGAGAGACTATCAAGAGAGTGATGCGATGAAGCTAAAGCCTACAATGAGAATGTATGATTCTTAAAGCAATCAGGTCAAATTAAGCCTCTTATGGTATTTCCAGCTATGTAGACATGTCCATCCAGATTAGTTTTACCTTTACGTGTTTTCATTTGTTTTTAATTTATTTTCTCTCATTCTTTCTAAATTGTTAAAAAGTATGTATTTTCTTTTAAACAACAACAGAAAAATTTGCATATTTAACAGACACAGCACCATCAAAGTGAAATATTGCCTGCTTAAGTTCAGTAGAAAGATGTTTTTGTTGGTGTTCTTTATCTTCTGAGTGTTGGAATTTTAAAATAATAGTTTTTGGGTTTCTGAATGAATTGAGACTGCCTTGCTATTGTATGAAAATAATCAAATGCTATATGTATTGCACAATCATTTGGGTAATATATAAAAAGGATGAACATGTTGTTTATAAATTATTATTCTAAGCCAGGATTAGAACAACAGCTTTTCAATATGCCTACCTCTCTCAGCTTCTAGTATTCATCATGAAGATGAAAATCAGACAAACATTGTTCAGATCTCTTATCCAATGTACATAACTGATGTTTTGCTAAGTTGTTCTTTTTTTGTTTGTTTGTTTTTTTTAACTGCAATGTATTTGCTCATTTACTTCACAAAGGTCACTGTCTGGTTTCTCACAATATTTCTTGGCTTTAAATATTTCAGACATTTTATTTACAGGAACTTATAAGTGATTGAACTTACCTGCAAATTATTTTTATAACAAATTTTGACCACAGTGGGTCAGGTTTTCCCCAAAAACCTTTATCAGAAGCTTAATAAAATGTACTATATATTTATCTTTGTATTTCTAAACTATTTTAAGACAACTACACCACCTTGTTGCTTATCAAGAAGTTACACTCAAATGTAGTCAATCCAATTCGTTGTTTTTCATATTCCAGATTATCATTACCCAAAAAAGAAATAGAAGCAAGAGTCTTTATGTTTTTACTCCATACAATGCAGGCACATTCCCATCTTTAGAAATTTATAAATTGGAGGATCTATTTCATCAGAAATATTATGACTTGAAGAAAAAACATCCATGGTAAAGTGTCATCATTTTATAATACCTTTACAAGATATGGCCATCCTAGCTGCCACTTTTTTTCACATTTATTTTAAATTGCAGATTGTTTTAATGTGGATTGCTATTGATATACCTCTGGTACAATGAAACATGATTTAATGTCCCAATACATAGTTACTTTCACCTTAAGAAACTCAGTTTATAATAGATCAGTCAATTGCTAAAGAATCTTAAAGAGTTGGAAAAGGATATCTGATATGATCACTGCAACCATCTGTCTGCATTTACAAATAAAAAAATATTATACTCATAACTGACTTTAGACAGCACAGGTACTGCTTCTTCCTTATGCAAAGCCTTCTTGGGAAAAGCACTTTGTAATGCTCTCATCTGAGACACATCCTACCGATCTCTCTTCCTCACCCTGAGATACTGTGTCTTGCAGCCTAGCCAGGGTTTTACTGAGTGGATTAAGTGTGGATTGAAAATGTAAAACTTTCAGTTTTCTGTTGAATAAAGTCAAATGCCATAGAAATGTCAAGCTAAGCAGCATTCACGCATGCTTTTTTTAACAAATGCTGCTGCATCCTCTTCAGAGTATGCCACAAAATTCAGGATAATACCTTCCATTAACTAAATCATACCATTGCATACCTAAAAGAAATAAGTCCCTTGTGTCATTTTATCATTGTAGATGAAAATATCCTCACTAAATATATATACAGAATATGATCTGGCCAATGTTGGCACCTGCAGTTACATGTCAAGGTGGAGCTAGGTCACATGAATGATAGAGGTTTAATAATAATTTCTTTGATTCTTTACAAGCAACCACATTCTTGGTATAATGAAACTCATGTTTTTAATTTTACCTGTAGCAAGAAAGATCCCTGGTATCATTTGTACTGCAATATATGTTTTTGTTTCTATGATTACTGTGTTGTTTGCACAAACATTTTTTTGCAAACACAATCCCATTAGCTATGACCTGTGGCTGGGTGATTAGTTCATTATCTGTAAATAGCATGTCACATTAAAAATGTTCTCTTTCAATTTTCATTTACTTTTGATATCAACATAAGCTCAGAGTAAGATCTGGAAAAACTCAGAAGAAGTAGTTTCTACACATTGTTTAATCTAGACTTGCTTTTGTCACTGGCAGGTACCTAGTATTTGTTTTTCAGTTAGCTTAATAATTTTGTAGTTCCACATAATTAATTTAGCTGTATATTTATTTTTTATTGATATATGTTCATGGCTATGAAATTTAATAAAATAAAGATGGCTAACAGTAGCCTAAGCAGATTGAACTGGGTCACTGTGGACAGTATCTCAATTTGGTTTGATAATCATGTAATTTAAGGAATTATACTTTTTACTGTTGATGAACATGAAGTCTTAAAGACCCCTTTGTTATACAGCCCATTACCATACATATCATGTTTTTAGGACTGTGGACCAATCATCATTAGAGATCAAAGATGCCAGCTGCCAACAAAATGTAATGATTCTTAACAGATATCATTGTCCATGCTCTGTGTAATGTCATTTAGGGTACACTGTCAGGAAACTTCTGTGAGGTCCCGCAACATGTTTACTGGATTGTAAAAAACAGCATTTACATTTTTTGTCCATGAGATCACATCAGAATAGGGAATGGAGTCTGATCCAGGAATTCTTAGGTACCATAGGAAATAATTTAAAATATTGTCAGTTCCCTGATTAATAGGACAGCAATACCATTAGTTACTCAGATAAATGTGTAAGCAGTTTAATCTTGTATCAGTTTACAATTCCCACATTGAATAACATCCATTATGTCATACCTTTCAACCTCTTAGCTCAAGAAATCTGGACAAAGCCTAAAATAATAGGGAATAAAGGCTTAAAAATAGGGACAGATTTTAAATGTTGCTCTTATAATGGTAACTTTAACCTGGATTGGCACACCTGCTCATCCAACAACACCACCCACTTCCTAAATCTATTCAACTTCATCCAAACAATAACCTGTCCAACTCGTACCAATAAATGCTCCAACAAGTAGTCAACATTAGACTGGATCTTAACTAATAAACCTAACTTAAGTTACCTAGCCAGTTGCCTACCTGACTCCCTCAGCGACCACTCTCCAACCTTTATATATAGAAAGCACGTACACAGCCAAAGCAATATTACTTATAAATATACCACTAATAAGAAAAACTCACACACCAGTTTTAACCTCCTACTAAACCAATGCAAATGGTCTCCTCTAAAACACCTACAGTTAGACTTAGCTGTGCAGTATTTCAACCACACTTTCCTTACTATTCTTACCAACCTTGCCCTGGCAAGGAAAGTGCGCACTAAAGCTAAGCCCCTTCCATGGCTAATCAAAGAAACCAAATTACTAATGAAGCACAGGGACAAAGCCTGGTTAGACTACCATACATCCAAAAACAAAACTGACCTCTTAACTTATCAACAGCTAAGAAACCAAAAAAAAAAACAGATCAAAAAAGATAAACAAACTTACTTCCTCTCCTGTCAGCAGAAACACCAAAATAACCCTCAAATATTCTGGCAATCCATTAACCATGTCCTCAACCCCAGTTGTACCCCAACCCTTCCCCAACCACCTCAAACAAATCAGACCCTATTTCAACACAGTTCAACTCCTCCTTCATTAATAACATCACCTCCTTACTAAACAACCACCCTGCTCAATCCCTGTCAATCCCCACCCCCACCCCAGAAAACCTCAACACCCTCACTTTCTCAACCATACAAACTAATTACATAAATAATCTGTTAACTAAGCTTAAACCCTACTGTATTGCTGTAGACAAACTCCCAAATGAATTCCTAAAACTTGCCACTCCAGCAATTGCCTACCCAATATCAATTTTGAATAATTGCTCAGTTACAGAGCAATATGTTCCACTTCTGTGGAAAATATCCCACATCGTACCCCTCCACAAAGGGGGACCCCCCCAAAGAACTATTGCCCAGTAGCCATCCTCTCCCCCTGGGAAAAATCCTAGAAAAATGCATCCACAAGCAACTCATGAACAATAATCTACTTTCTAGTTCCCAACATGGGTTTAGACTCAAACATATTACCAGCACTGCCCTTCTAACCTTCACTAACACTATTCATCATCACATGAACAAAGGCCAGCTTGTCTCATCCATCTTTCTGGATATGTCTAAAGCCTTTGACACTGTATCCGACCAGCTGCTACTTAATAAACTGTCCACCCATGCCCTCAGCCCTTCAGCTCTAACTTGGTTCCATAGCTATCTTTCCAGCCATCAACAGGCTACAAAATTGGAAACCTCTTTATCCCCGCTTCTCCCCATCTCTGTTGGTGTACCCCAAGGTTCTATACTTGGTCCACTCCTCTTTATCATATTTACAAATGACTTCATCTCTGCTACTCAACTAGTATCCATAGTTCAGTACGCAGATGATGCTACACTTACCTGTTCAGCCACCACACCCCTGGAACTCCAACTAAAAATCCAATCAGCTTTTCAGAACATTGAAAAATATCTCTCCCAACAACAACTCATTCTGAACCCCAACAAAACAAACATTTTAGTTTTCAGTAATAAAAAACTCAAACCCTCCCACCCCCACTCTCAATCACCTCTGCAAATGGCACCAAACTAGTACACACCAACCACACTAAACTTTTAGGTGTTACTATAGACAATGAGCTGAAATTTGATAAACATATTGCACTTACAGTCAATAAAGTCCATATTAAACTAGGCACCCTATACAGAGCCAAACTATTCCTAAACCCAAATGCCAGACTCTCCACAACCCACTCAAACCTGTTATCTTCCCTCCTGTACTGCTCCCTAATATTCACAAACCTTCGGAAGTCAGACCTCAACAACCTAGAATCATGCTAGAATAACAATGTAAAATTTGCTACTAACCAACCGCACAGATCCCACCACTGCTCAGCTCTCTCCCAGTTAAACTGGCTAGAACTTCCCAACCTTTTATCACTACATCAACTAACCTTAGCCCACAAAATAATCAATCAACCTAGCAACTGCCCTGCTATCTCCAACTTAGTTCAGTCCAAAAACAATCTACAGTCTTTCAGATCTTCTAACAATCATTTGCTAAAGGTTTCCAACTCCCAAAACTATCATGGTGACTCACTGTATTCCCACAAAATTTCCAGACTCTGAAAGACTCTTCCCAATACCGTAACCAAACTCCCTAACCTCCATCAGTTCAAGCTCCTCCTAAAGGAACACCTTGCTAATCACTGGCTGTGCTCTTGCCCCTTTCCTGGTTAATTTCTTTCTCATACTCTCTACTTATACCCTATAGGGTTCACCTACTTCACAGAACCCCTACAAATACCTACAACCCCGGTATGCTCCTCACCCTACCCATATTCCTTATTACTTATTTCATCCTCGTTTCTGGACTCTGCCTCTGTTGCTCCATTTGGGATCAGCAGATTGATACATGCTTCAAACATACAATGCACATAAATGTTACCTAAATATGATATTTCACTCTATTCAAAAATTCATTATTTCTCTACTTAATTGCATATCTATCATTGTTGTTGAATTCTTACCTGAACTTGTTTTGTTCTGTATATAAACACAAGTTGCTTTGTACATAAATTACTGCTATATGTATTGTATTGTTTCTGTATTATATTGTATTGTACAATGTGGAGCTTTTCTCCCTGGGTCTCCACTGAAAGCGGGTCCCTGGCCCAGTTGGACACTACCCGGTTAACAAACAAAATAAATAAATAAATGAATTATTAGATAAATTATAAACTTAGAAAATCACTATAATAAAAGCATTTGTATTATCGTGCATTTTCTGAATGCTGTAAAGTCTGAAACTCAAATGTATGTTATTATTTTTTGAATGCAAGGTTCACTGATCTGCCAGAAAATAACAAATTTTATGAGGAACAGACCAAACATATGAGCAAAAATCTGGACAGTTGAGACATTCTCCCTATCTTCTTATTTTGCTGATCGGTTTTATAATTCACTTGGTCAAGCACTTGCAAATAATGGATTAGCAGTGCATCATACATGGAAAAGTATTGTACAGAAGCGGCTTACTATTTAAGCAATAACCCATGCCTGGGTGTGGGTAATGCTGGATTTACCCACGGTTGGTGTGGTTTGGTCACAAGGGCAAAGCCTGAGTGGCCAAACAAAGACAACCGTGAGTAATTCCAGCATTACCCACACCCAGAAGTGGGTTATTGCTATTATACAATGACATTATTTAAGAAAATAAATACTTACTTTTCTTAAATAATGGCATTGTATAATGCCTCCATGCTGCCCTTCTGCAGCTGTCTGGTATTCTGCAGCAGTTCTGATGTACTGCGCATGCATATGCTTACGCAGTACATCAGAGCTGTGGGTGGAAGCAATGAAGAAAGCAAGATCTCCGTTGCTTTTTACAAAGTGTCTCACTATGTTAAAGGTGTTTAACATAGCAAGACAGCTTTAAAAAAACAATGAAGAAAGGAAGATCTCCGTTACTTTTTTAAAGCTGTCTCGCTATGTTAAACTCCTTTAACATAGCCAGACAGTTTCTAAAAAGCAATGGAGATCTTGCATTTTGCATTGCTGTAAAAAAAAAAAAAAAGACTTATGCTAATGGAAAAAGTCCGGGCGACCAGACCTTTTTCCATTATTATAAGTCTTTGATTTACAGCGTGTACGCTGACCAATCAGTGTGCATGTTTTGGAATATTAATGGGGGTAGTTCTATAATTTAAAATAACCTTTCATTAACAGAAATAATCAGTGTAAGTAAATGCATATCAAATTATGTCAACTTCTAAAATTAATCATAACAATATTTGCAAGAAAAAAGGAATCTTTCACAATGGAGATATATTCCTACATTTCTGCATTAGAAGTTAGTACCACTAAATCAAAAATAGTAATGCAAAGAAACACATTAAATAAAAGAGAGCTTCTCTAGCTGCCTCATGTTTCCCATATCTTCAATCAACCTATCTCTAAAAATACAATGCAGTATACACAACTCTGGTTATTCATAATTTTTGGAAATTCCATTTTCAAAAAGGGTTATGGATCACCTATATAGCATGTGTAGTAAAAAAATAATGTTTGTCTTCCAAAGGTAAAATAAGATCATAATGAAAAACATATTTCCTGTGTTTCAGAAAAGCATACTTTTCTGAGGAAGCCTTTATCTTGAAGGTTTAAACAGCACAGTAAGCCCAAGCAATTCAGACACCACTATTGCCTTAGTTTTACTCTGATAACAGCAATAGCACAGGCAGCAGTCCTAGTGAAACCATATGCAAATGCAGCAGTCCTTGAAACTTAACAAATTAGCCATGTTCCCTCCCTTGGAAATGGCAGTGGTTCCTCAATAATATGGTAAAGAAATGCAAACACTCTCTCTACCAGGTTATTTTTCTTGAAATGTGTAAAAAGTCTGCATCATCTTTTGACAGAGAATACCCAACGACCACTATGGAACAGTCACAGTTTGTAACCATGTCTTCAGATAGTGAAAACATCTGAGTGTGTGTGTGTGTGTGTGTGTGTCTGTGTGTGTGTGTGTGTGTGTGTGTGTGTGTGTGTGTGTGTGTGTGTGTGTGTGTGTGTGTGTGTGTGTGTGTGTGTGTGTGTACGCGTGCATGTGCGCGTGTGTGTGTGTGTGTGTGTGTGTGTGTGTGTGTGTGTGTGTGTGTGTGTGTGTGTGTGTGTGTGTGTGTGTGTGTGCGTGTGTTAATGGTTCTGTAGTGTGTTAATGGTTAGTAACCGAGTACATTTCTGCAAATTCCAAAAAGGAGCAGCTCCAAATAAAGGGTGCATATCAGTCAAGCGGCATGCCAATTGACAAGTATAAGGCCATTGGCATTGGAAACAGCTTAAAAAATAAAAAAAATAAACTTTTATTTTTTTGTAGCCTATCTCAGCGGTTTAAGCTTAGGGCAGCGGCGTGGAAATGGGATCAGAGGGAAATAAGAAAATAAACCTAAAATAAGCATTCTAACGAAAATCACTATTCTGCCATTAAAGTCAATGGCAGGCAGAAGGCAACATGGCCAGTGAGTAGTGGTTGCTAAGGGGGAGGCTCAGTGTGAGACATGTAACTATGCATTAGCAGGCAATCTTATGCAAATGAGGGGAATGATAGTGAATCCCAGTTTTCCCCAGCATGCTAGTCAGGTCCCAAAAGTGTAGGAGGAGGAATAGCTTGGTGCAAGCCTAGGAGTTAGCTGATATCATGGGGGGTGTCAGGCATACTGTAAGCGGATTGGAGCCCTGTGGCTCAAGTTTGCTCCTAGCTAAGCACACCTAAGCAAGGGGGTGTGTCTGAGTCTGCCCAGCACTCTTTACATTGCCTAAGCAGGTGTGTGCACTGAGCACCGGGTTTAAAAAAAAAAAAAAGTAAACCAGGAAATAGCAGCTCTGTGCACATTCGAGCACTGTGCTTGCACAGCGCACCCCTGGGCTTAAACAGGAAGGCAATGGGAAGGGAAAACAGTAGTAAGAAGTTAGGCAAGGAGAACTAGCATAGCTGGCAGGTGAAATGTATCAGAATCAGCCAATTACACAGGCAGCAGACCAGCCCAGCTCAGAACATTACTATAAAGCATGCAAACACCTTCCACTCTGGATTTCCCATACACCACCGTTGTATACAAGTGAGGAAGTTTTAACAGACAAAAAAACTAAATGAGATAGGGGCAGCAATAGCTATCATACAACAGCTTGTGGAACATGCTGAGGCTGGTGAGGATGTGAATGCTGCCAACCAACTCACAGTGAGGAAATGGGGAAGAGTTTACAGACCCAGGGTAACCTACCAGGGACTACATGAGGTGGAGATAGTGGAGCACTATAGGGTGGAGAGGGACCTCCTACAGCAAATTGTTGAGCTGTGCCAGCCACACCTGACACGCAGAACTAACAGAGGGGAACCCATCCCAGTAGATACCAAGGTATGTGTAGGCCTAAGAATACTAGCTACAGGTACCTTCCAAAGGCCAACTAAGGATATGATGGGGATCTCACAGGCATCAGCATCCAGGGTACTCCACCAGTTCCTGGATGCCATGTCAGCACATGCCAGTGAGCTTGTATATTTCCCCAACACCCATGAGGTGCTGGCCAGCAATATGCAACTGTTCCACCAAATAGCAAAATACCCTGAAGTTGTGGGTGCTATAGACTGCATGTACATATGCATCAAAGCACCACCCGGTGAGCGGGTTAGGGTCTACATTAACTGCCAGGGCTTCCCCTCCATCAACTGCCAGGTCATGTGCGATGCCCAGGGCATAATAATGAATGTGTGTGCTGGCTGCCCTGGAAGCTATCACGATTTCCACATCTGGCATTTGACGCAGCTGTACCAGAGATTTGCCAGTGGGGACATCCCTCACAGTCACCTAGTGGGGGATGCTGGATACGCACTCATGCTGTGGCTGATGACACCCATCAGAAATGCACACACACCAGAACAAGAACTCCATAATGAGGCACACGCACAGTCCAGGATTATAATAGAGCATGTGCTTGGGATGCTCAGGTCATGGTTCCGTTGCCTGGACACATCCAGCGGAGCCTTGCAGTACTCACCAGCTACATGTACCCAAGTTGTTATTGTATGTGCCATGCTACACAGTATGATCCTGCAGAAACAGCTGCAGCAGGAACAGCATGGGGCAGGGCCACACAGCCCCCCACCATTGCCAAGGCCTGCACAGGCACAGAGTGACTCGGAAGAGGAACAACCTGAGCCTGCCCCAGTAGGCAGAAGGAGGTGTACCCAGTATGTCCTGGCCATGGCAAAGAGGCAACACATAGCACATACACTGACACAGGAGGGACATAGGGAATAACACCTCCCTCGGACTCTCACATACAGTAAAAGGGATGCCAAACATTACATTACCTGTGCTTAACCATGTGTAGGCAGCCCTGCTGCACCTCCCTCAATACTGGGACACCCACAAGGTAAGTGACTCACACATGCCAGTCAGGGAGGTTCACATAACCAACAACAGTCACAGATAGCAGGACAGGTGTAGATAAACACAAACAAAGGCTGTGCTATGGCCTCTAAATGATGCCTACGGTTAACCTCCCCCCAGGCCTACAAAGGCAGACGACAGCAGGTCAGGCCGTAGGATGTTAATACTGAAACTCAGAAACTAATATATATATAGGTCAATCAAAGCTAAGACCTGTAGTACACTGATATGCCTCTAGTCAGCATGATAGGTTAGAATACAGAATGAAATGGAGTACCTGGCATACCAGTACAGTCATAGCAAATGTGTACAAGTGTCAGGTGTGTCTCCCCATCCTACATAGAAGTGTAATAATAGTCAAGTGTGCCCCCCATCCTGTGTAGAAATGTAGTAACAGTCAGGTGTGCCCACCCATCCTGTGTAGAAATGTAGTAACAGTCGGGTGTGCCCCAAATCCTGTGTAGAAATGTAGAAACAGGCAGGTGTGCCCCCCAACCCTGTGTAGAAATGTAGTAACAGTCAGGTGTGCCCCCCAATCTTGTGTAGAAATGTAGAAACAGTCAGGTGTGCCCCCCAATCCTGTGAAGAAATGTGGAAGTAGTCAGGTGTGCCCCCCCCATGCTGTGTAGAAATGTAGAAACAGTCAGGTGCGCTCTCACCAACCCAACCTATTTATGTAGTAATGGTCTGGTGTACCCCCCAATCCTGTGTAGAAATGTAAAAATAGTCAGGTGTGCCCCCCAATCCTGTGGAGGCATGTAGAAACAGTCAGGTGTGCTCCCCCCAACCCTACGTATGTATGTAGTAATGGTCTGGTGTGCCCCCCAGTTCAATGTACACATGTTGAAACAGTGAGGTGTGCCCCCCCCCACAACCCTATGTAGAAATGTAGGAACATGTATGTGTAGGTATAATACCAGTGGAGCACAGATGTACAGAGGTGGTTAAGGTAGCAGGATAGGTTGTAGCATCTGCACAATATGCAGGTATGTGTGTGTTAGGTTGGTGTGTGTTTCATATTGTATGAATGTGGTCGATATGTATGCATGTTGAGGTAAGACCTGGTGGCTATTGCCCACTAACGCTGATGACAGGGACAAGTCGTCACAACTGCAGTGTCAAACACAATACCCACCAGTATAACACAAGCTAGCAGTAAGCCAATGCAAATGTATGGTGGTAATATATGTGACCATCTGAAAGACTAACATGGCATGGCTGTTGGGCTAGATATACAAGCAGTACACAGGGGAAAGTACCCCAGACACACAGTATATATTATGTCACTGTGAAATGGGCAAACCTTTGGAATAGTACAAAGAGGTATGCATCACATTCTCTGGTCCTGTAGTAGGGGATACTGGTGTTGTCTGCCCAAACACTCACAGATCACAGATCACAAAGGAGGAGGTAGGACTGATGTAGTGGGAAACAGCTGATGCACTTACACATGCAAGTATAACTGGAATGCCAAATGCGTATCTGTGTGTCAGATGCAAGTAGTGTCCATAGCACACATGCACCCAGCTCACACAAATGCCACTCACAGGTGCCTTCCTGATTGTAGCCCTGCTGTGGGGAATGGGTACAATATGACCCCAGCTGTATATGGCAAAAGTGAAAGAATGCAGCATGCAGTGCAATTGTCCCATGCAGGTGTGTTGCCAGATGTAGGTAGCACCCTGCCAGAATCCACACCACCAATCAGAACTGATAGAAGTTATTGGCATGAACACCTAGCATACTTACCTTGTCACCCCAGGGGAATATACTGTATGGTGGTCTGAGACTGTAGGACAGACAGAATGCAATGGCCTGCCACATCTGGCCCGCATCAACAGCCAATGGTCCACAGGCCTCTGCCAAGGGCTTGTGTCTCACATTTACTGCCAATGCATGTTATGTCAAGGACATCCAATTAACAACACAACACACTCCACATACGCCATATGCAAGACCATGTAGAAAAACAACAGTGACATGTCCACCATGTCCCACTGCATGAACTGTCGACCAACACCAACACACAGCCATGTTTGTGTGAAAACCATAGGGAAAGTATCAGAGAATGTATGCATAATGTAAGAAAGAGGAGAGAATAACTGATGTGGAGTGGGATTGTGGCTAGCATGGAATGTGCAAGGTACGACACAAAGCTGTGTGCAGACACTATCCCTGGCTGTAAACACATAAATGAGTGTCAACATACCTGCCCATACACCACAATAGGGGTAATGTCCTGACTCATGGCCCCTGCCTCTGGGTAACCTGTGTGAATCTTTACAGCTGGACATATTGCCATAGCAATATAAGGCTATGCTGTCATGTTGCTGGATGTACATGTATGGGATCCCCTGCCAGCACTGTACCAAGGTGCTGAACTGGATACACAGACCCAGCAGCAAGTGTCTGCAGCACCCCTTCCAGGATGGCATAACTTACCATCAATATGTAGGCGTCTGCCCACAATACCATCACACAGCTGCAGTCACCCTTGTCCCCCAGTATATCACTGTGAGCAGGAATGTCCACCTGATAGTACATGAGGACAGAAAACATCACAATGTATAACAGTACACTTGTCTGAATATCTCTGCTACCAGCAGTACCATGTAGCTGAAGCAGCACAGACACAATCACCTACAGCACACACTATCCCCTGCACACTTTGTCCCCATATTGCCAAATGATCGATGGATACCCTGCAGAAACAGTTTGTTACCTGTAGGTGTACAACACAAAGGTCTGCACTGGAGTACAAACTACCTGGAATCAATCTACACTTGCAGTACAAAAGGGCATACTGAACATGCTCAACACTTAAAGAAATGAAGGCATTGAGAGAAATGAAGGCAATGTCAGACAACAACATACTGAAAGGTCATACTGGGCATTCTCACACACTTAAACACATGAAGCCAAGCCTGCAAACAGTGGACCAGACATATCTGGCAGTTGCAGATGTTAGTGCAGACACTCCTCAGTGGGCATCTCTCATGCTTTGCACACACAGTGGATAGGAATACAGACATATATCCAAGGACAACACACTATAACAAGCCAAAAGTAGATGTACAAGGATGTGTGGAAGAGAGTGACTGTGACAAAGAGCCATCCAGACTTGTCCCACCCAGCACACAGCCAAATGGCTACTACCACATGAGGTTCAGATGTCACTCACTGTAGATACTAGCCAATGGTATCTGTCAGCAATACTGACTATGTGGTGCAAGTGCTAGCTGTGCAACATGAATGTACAAGGAAGTAGTCATCTAGAAGCTGTATACATGTACCTGTGGAATACGGCCCTGTGTGTGCCCACATGTGGTGTGTCAACCCCTAGATGAATGGGTTATGGCCCATGCACATAGACTGGCCTCCCCATAGCCCTACTATGACTAGCCTGCTGAGGTCATCCACTGTGAAATACAGCTTTGGGAAGGTTACAGCCCAGTAATTTCCATGGTGCATCCTATAACTGTGTACTGCTGTAGTGTGATAAAATAGGTAGGAGTTCTAATCCCAGCGAGCAATGCCTTTTAGGATAGTCACACTCCTTACAATTCAAATGCCCTACTTCGGCAAGGCTGCTGATGTCATCCACCTTGAAATATACTTTTGCGAAGGTTGTAGCCCAGTAATCTCTGTGGTGTGTCCTATAACTGCATACTGCTGTAGTGTGATAAAATAGTTAGGTAGGAGTTCTTATCCCAGATGTGGCAAGTGTGTGTGTGTGTGTGTGTGTGTGTGTGTGTGTGTGTGTGTGTGTGTGTGTGTGTCTGTCTGTCTCTGTCTGTGTAGAGAGCAATGCTTTTTAGGCTAGTCACACTACCTACACTTCAGTTGCCCTACTTTGGCAAGGCCTGCTGATGTTATCCACCTTGAAATACAGCTTTGGGAAGGTTGTAGCCCAGTAATCTCTGTGGTGTGTCATATACCTGTGTACTGCTGTAGTGTGATAAAATATTTAGGTAGGAGTTCTAGTCCCAGACTTGGCAACTGTGTGTGTGTGTGTGTGTGTGTGTGTGTGTGTGTGTGTGTGTGTGTGTGTGTGTGTGTGTGTGTGTGTGTGTGTGTGTGTGTCTGTGTAGAAAGCAATGCTTTTAAGGCTATTCACTCTCACTACACTTCAAATGCTCTACTTTGGCAATCCTGCTGATGTCTTTCACTGTGAAATACACCTTTGGGGAAGGAGTACTCCACTAATCTCCAAGTCACATCCTATAACTGTGTAGTAATTTAGTGTAATAAACTAGTTAGGTAGGAGTTCTAATCCCAAACATGACAGGTGTGTGTGTGTCTGTGTTTGTAATTCGTATCCTGTGGTTGTGAATGTGTAATAACTGGAGTCAATGGGG
Organism: Protopterus annectens; assembly: GCF_019279795.1. Lineage (NCBI taxonomy): Eukaryota > Metazoa > Chordata > Ceratodontiformes > Protopteridae > Protopterus > Protopterus annectens. The sequence continues at coordinate 811,683,927 of NC_056744.1, forward strand.
AGTGGGTTTTGCAAATCTCTTATATGGTGGCCCTAGTATATATCTCAATGTCCACTGTACAGGGATAACAGATTTGAAATAGCTGAGAGTCTGGGGTGCATATCCATACCCCTACATTTGACATCAAGGCCAGGTGAACAAAGTGTGCGACCCTAGTATTACCCAGATAACACTCTCAACCCATGTCCCATACACACACACACACACACACACACACACACACACACACACACACACACACACACACACACTTGCCTAGGCAATAGTTGCTATGTTGGTGGTTCCCTGCATATTGCCCACTGATAGCAACCATGGTGTGATTTCAGTGTGCTACAGTGGGCATGGCACCCTGACCATCAGTTCAATAGGCATGTACATGCTGACAGTGCACCTTCCCCATGTTCCCCACTGGACACCTGCAACACCTGTGCTACCTTCAAATGTAACCCACAAAACACGCCCTGTATGGACAGATGCCACTGACACCAGGGAATACCAGTATCACGCTATCAATGTAGGTACTGGGTCAACCTGCTGTCCATTAACAGTTCCCACCACATCAGGCCAGGACTGGCACATCTGATGATAATCTGTGTACACAACATGGGCCAAACACCCCAGGTACAGTTCCACATGTCGCTGTACATGCATGTGGGAGGTTTGCACATCCCAGACACCGTCCATGTCATGGACTAAGGAACACATACATGGCAAGCAATGCACAGCATTGGCCACATGCAATAGTCACCCAGGTGACTGGATGGTGAATACAATATCCAGCTGTGTGGTCAGATCCAGACACTACACCCCTGAGCCACAATGAATACCATTGTCATGTGGCCTGATGCCAAAGTATACCCATCACCTAGCCTTGTATAGCCATCTGGCAGAGTCGACCATGGCACACCCATGCAGCAATGCACACATGCATGTCAGTACTGGCACCCTGTGTCTGTGTGTGGGTGTGTGTGTGTGTGTGTGTGTGTGTGTGTGTGTGTGTGTGTGTGTGTGTGTGTGTGTGTGTGTGTTGTATGATATGCAAGACCACATTCATACTCACTACAACCCCCATTGGCATACTGAAGCATGCTGTCTGATGTCAGACACCTCCACATACCCTTTGCCCATATATAACTCCACGTGGGCCAGCAGAGTAATCCAGGCTGCAGAGAGCTGAATAAGCGACTTTTCTTGATACTAAGTATATTTTTTGTTGCTTTCCACATCTGAATACCTAGCAACTGTATTTTGCCTGCCTTTCTGTTACATTGAAGCTGTTTTTACTGCATTTAACTTAATATTGCACTTGGAATCCTTGTTTGTTACTATTTGACTGTATTTGTAGCAAATTCTTCTGTGTAAGCTGTAGTAGCTGATTCATAGCATTTATAAGTGTTTGCTGTACCTGTTTCTGCCTGTTTTGTGAAAAAAAAGAAAAAAAAAGAAAAATTATCTCTTGTTTTCCTGCTTTACTAGTTTAGTCCAGTTTCAGAGTTGCTGATTCCTGGGCTTTGGTTGTAGTTCCTGTGTACTGTTTCCTTGCCCTATTTCGGGGACACGAAGCTACCTTGCCTACCAGTGGGAGAGAAAAGCATTGAGCTGCCTTTGTCCAGTTTTGTGAGGTTTCAGCCAGTAACTAGTAGTTTATTGGTCGTTTTGGGCCAGTTTCTAGCTTTTTCCAGCCCCTGGTATAAAACTTTCAGCTTGTACCTACTCAGCACAGACTCCACGTGGGCCAGCAGAGTAATCCAGGCTGCAGAGAGCTGAATAAGCGACTTTTCTTGATACTAAGTATATTTTTGTTGCTTTCCACATCTGAATACCTAGCAACTGTATTTCGCCTGCCTTTCTGTTACATTGAAGCTGTTTTACTGCATTTAACTTAATATTGCACTTGGAATCCTTGTTTGTTACTATTTGACTGTATTTGTAGCAAATTCTTCTGTGTAAGCTGTAGTAGCTGATTCATAGCATTTATAAGTGTTTGCTGTACCTGTTTCTGGCTGTTTTGTGAGAAAAAAGAAAAAAAGGAAAAATATCTCTTGTTTTCCTGCTTTACTAGTTTAGTCGAGTTGCAGAGTTGCGGATTCCTGCGCTTTGGTTGTAGTTCCTGTGTACTGTTTCCTTGCCTTATTTGGGGAAGGGAAGCTACCTTGCTTACCAGTGGGAGTGGGAAGCATTGAGCTGCCTTTGTCCAGTTTTGTGAGGTTTCAGCCAGTAACTAGTAGTTTATTGGTCGTTTTGGGCCAGTTTCTAGCTTTTCCAGCCCCTGGTATAAAACTTTCAGCTTGTACCTACTCAGCACAGACTCCACGTGGGCCAGCAGAGTAATCCAGGCTGCAGAGAGCTGAATAAGCGACTTTTCTTGATACTAAGTATATTTTTGTTGCTTTCCACATCTGAATACCTAGCAACTGTATTTCGCCTGCCTTTCTGTTACATTGAAGCTGTTTTACTGCATTTAACTTAATATTGCACTTGGAATCCTTGTTTGTTACTATTTGACTGTATTTGTAGCAAATTCTTCTGTGTAAGCTGTAGTAGCTGATTCATAGCATTTATAAGTGTTTGCTGTAGCTGTTTCTGCCTGTTTTGTGAAAAAAAGAAAAAAAAAAAAATATCTCTTGTTTTCCTGCTTTACTAGTTTAGTCCAGTTTCAGAGTTGCTGATTCCTGGGCTTTGGTTGTAGTTCCTGTGTACTGTTTCCTTGCCTTATTTGGGGAAGGGAAGCTACCTTGCTTTCCTGCTTTACTAGTTTAGTCCAGTTTCAGAGTTGCTGATTCCTGGGCTTTGGTTGTAGTTCCTGTGTACTGTTTCCTTGCCTTATTTGGGGAAGGGAACCTACCTTGCTTACCAGTGGGAGTGGGAAGCATTGAGCTGCCTTTTGTCCAGTTTTGTGACGTTTCAGCCAGTAACTAGTAGTTTATTGGTCGTTTTGGGCCAGTTTCTAGCTTTTTCCAGCCCCCTGGTATAAAGCAGCTAAGCAGCGTTAAGCGATTTAGGCGATTTAGTGGAGCTGCCACTGTTGCACACTAGGGCAGTGCCGGTTAAGCAGGTTTAAACTATTCGGCTACCTAAAGTCCACTCTTCAAATTTTCCTTAAAACTACCTTCCTCGAACTATACTACTGATCAAATCAGCGTATCCTATAACTAAAAGATCAACTCTACTTGACTCCAAGTAGACTATTCTCTATCTATTAAACCTAGCACTTGCTCCTACAGTACTTATTACCTTGATACGGCACTCTTGTCATAGATAGTACCCCAAAAGGCAACCCCATTTCTCGGTCACCCGTCCCCGGAATCTTTTTTAAAGTTTTCGTCTACCCTTCTAGCATGTCGAGGGATCAGTTGCTAGTGTCCTCTCCTGCTCAGCTGGTGAACCTGGGAATATTGAGGCAATGTTTCAATTGCCTCATGTACCTGAACAACCCTTTCCTCCTCCCACAAAACACAAATACATGCGAGAGATGCAACTATACGGCCAAACTGGAGGCTGAGCTCTCTCAACATAGGACTGGCAAGACCAGTCAGGAGGAGAAGGTTACCACACACTATAGACCCAGTCTCACATAGTACCATTACAACCTCAAATCATACACATAAACACACAAAGACATACTCGGAGGCTCTGATCAAAAATCTACCAAAACAGCAGAGGCCACCAAAGCAGACATCCAAACAACCACCACCTCAGAACACAACACCAACACATAGACCTCACAGTCAGAGTGTCAAACAGTCACAGCCCTTAAGGCCAAACACAATGCCAGACACACTAGTCATTGGTGACTCCATAGTCAGACACACTGATGTCCCGCTCACCAGACTGAGTAAGGAGAAGGTCACAGTAAGCTGCCTGTCGGGCGCTAGAATCCGCCACATAGCAAGCACTCAGGTCTCTCAACAGCAGGTACAAATATGACTCAGTCATTGTCCACGCTGGTGTAAGCGACCTGAGGCGTACCTCCTTGGACTACATGAAAGAGACATTGAGGAGCTCTCTGATTATGTAGCCCAGGCAGGTATGACCCTGACCTTGAGCAGTATCCTACCTTCACCAAGAATGATGCCACAATACAGAGATAAGATGATCAGCTTTAACAATTGGCTTAAACACTGGTGTCATTCAAAGGGGATCCAGTATCTGTCTGCCTGGGATGACATGCTGGACAAGCCATGCTGCTTCAAGGGCGGCTTGCACCTGTCACCCTGGGATTCGGATATTGGCAAAGGCTCTTGCCACCCCATAGTGCCTTTTTAGGCAAGGCTCAAATTCTAAACCTACCACCCTAGAACACAAAAAGGAAAAAACTAAGAGTAATGCTGCTCAATGCCAGAAGTCTAAATCTCAAAATGCACGCACTCGAGGCCCTTCTCAGTATGGAGAACATCGATGTCTGTGCTGTGACAGAAACCTGGTTCAAGGCTCCTGAGAGCACCCCAGCTATCAGGTTTTACCTCATATCATGCGTTCCGGCCCCAAAATCCGGACAATACCAAGAAAGGAGGGTATCCATATTCATCAAGGACACCCACACCTCAAGACTGGTGGCAACGCACGATGCATCGGAGACCATCCAGGTGCAATTAACCATAGGCAAGACTGCTCTGCAAATTGTAGCATGTTACAGGCCACCCTCACAAACTCAGGAAACTCACATGGCCTTCCTGAAAACACTAGAGGGATAAATGTATCACCAAACACCATCATACTAGGTGACTTCAATTACCCTAATATAGACTGGGAACACTACTCAAGCCCAAACACCCTAGCCCAAAAGTTCCTGGAATTCATAAACTCAAATGCCATGGAACAACTAGTCACCATCCCACAAGAGGAGATAACATACTTGATCTCATCATCACGAACATGGGAGCACAAAGTTCAACACCGAGTATACCCCTCACTGGTGAGATCAGATCACAAACTAATCTCGCTGGAGGTCCTCATCCCACCCCACCTAAAATAAAAAGACCACAGTAAAGAACTTCTCAAAAGCCGACTTCACACTTCTAAAGACTAGTGTGGTCTCCTTTCAGGCCCCGAGCAGTGAAAACAATACTCAAGCCGCTGAATCACTTACAAACGCCTTCTACCAGCACCTGCAGGACTGCATGGATAAGGCAATCCCAAGCAAAACAAAGACTCTTTGTACCAAAGGCAAGCGTCCAGTCTGGTGGACCCCAGCCATAAACAAACTCTACAACAAAAGGAGGAAGCTACTACAAGATAGAGCAAAATCCTTAAAAGGTAAGACACCCTTGATCACTATAAGTAAAAACTAAGAGCTCTCATAAAATCATCCAAAGCAAATTTCGAGAGAAAAATAGCTAAAGACTCAAAAGACAATCATAAGGCCTTCTTTAGCTATGTTAGAAACCTAGGAGGAAACTCCCAGATATGCTCAGAACTAGTTCAAAATGATGTGAAGATTACTGATCCTACAGACATTGCCAACATACTGGCTGACAGGTTCAGTGCAAACTTCTCCCCTCCCCAAAGGAGAGATATCTATACCAAATGAGTGCAGCCCCCAAAACATCTCCAGCGCCCAAGTGAGAACTGCTCTCTCCAAAGCAAAAAACACAGCATCCATGGGACCCGATGGTGTCCCCGGCTGTGTGCTCCACGAACTCAATGAGGAATTAAACCCACAGCTAGGACAGTTGTTTAATCAAAGTCTTACCTCTGGATCATTACCCAGGGAGTGGCGCACTGCAACTGTGGTCCCACTTCACAAAGGCGGTGCCTCCACAGACCCTGGAAATCACCGGCCCATTAGCTTGACAAGCCTTATCTGCAAAGCCATGGAGAGGATCATAATGGACCTCATAAATAAAGACATAGGGAATTTGCAGACTTTGGATCCAACCCAGTTTGGCTTTGTCAAAGGCAGATCATGCCTTTTAAACTTGGTTGACTTTTTGAAACAGTCACCAAAGCCATTGATGAGGAAAGGCAGTCCATACAGCCTACCTCGATCTGGCTAAGGCCTTGATACAATACCCCACTCGGGTATCATTGAAAAACTCATCAGCTTAAATGTTAACCCATACATCACAAGATGGGTTGCAAACTGGCTGAGTGACAGAACCCACAGGGTCAGAGTTGCTGGCGCCATGTCAGACTCAAAGCCTGTCACAAGTGGTGTCCCACAGGGCTCAGTCCTGGGCCCACTCTTGTTTGGCATCTACTTTTCCAGTACAAGCAAACACAGGAGGGTTATGGCTGACAAAGTTTGCAGATGACTGCAAACTGGCCATAGTAGAAAACACATCTGACACAGATATCCTTCAGAAGGGTCTCACAGAAACGGATAACTGGTGCCAGAGCCACGGCCTAAAGTAAAATGCCAAAAATGCATAGTCATACCCTTGGGAAAAACAAGGTTACCCTAGCTACCAAATAGGTGGCAATCCACTGAGCACAGAAGAAGTTATCAGGGACCTGGGGACCCAGGTTGATAGTAGTCTGTCATTCGACACCCATGTAGCTAAAGTAATTAGGAAGTCCTTCTACATTGCCCACCTTATCATGAAGGGATTCTCATCTAGATCAAGGGAGGTCATAGTCTCCCTTTACTCATCACTCATCAGACCAATGATTGAGTACAATGCCCCATTCGGAATGTATCTGACCCGACACTTGCAGCAGCTGGAGAGGCCACAAAGTTCCTTACCAAAAGGATAAAGGGTCTCAAAAATCTGTCCTATGCTGCCCGACTGAAAGAACTCCAGCTCTATTCAGTAAACCGCTTGCTCAGAGGTGACCTTTGCCTAACATACAAGGCCATGTCAAACCCAGATTTGATGAATATGCTTCACCTCAAAAATCTAGATCCATCAGAGCCACAAGGGCGGAGACTTAAACCTCGACCACGGCTATTAATAGGACGTGCTGGAGGGATAGATTCATCACCCAAAGACTCCCTATGCTGTGGAACAAAATCCCGGTACATGTGAGGCAGAGCACCTCGCTAGCCTTGTTCAAGAGAAATCTTGACCAATGGATGGGAGATCGCAGATATACCCCAGGAATTACCTCAGTGTCACTGCTCGACAGAGGCACAGCAAAATAATGGGTATAGTTCCCCATACTAAAGGGGTGGCGTAAGCCACAAAACAATGGGCTAGGCTTATAAATGCCCTCGGGCAGATAGCCTAGTATGAACCTATGAACCTATGAACCTATAACCTCCATATGACCCCTGTGGTGCATATGATACCTGCACTGTAATGTGTTGTGGCAATCCCACTAGTGATGATTTGTATTCCTGGCCCTACCAAGTGTGTCAATGTGTGTGCATCCCTGAGAGAGTGTGGCTGTGCTGACGCTGGCACCTTTTCATGTGGACAGCACATGTACTACACCTACCATATAGCTATCATATCCCTGTTGCAAATGTCACGCACCATCACTTATACATTTTGAGGGCTCTTCAACATGTAACCTATGTGGCATATCCAATAACTGCATAGACATGCGATAGCACTACATAGTTGCCAGAGGTTTGATGCCCTGTACTGATAGGTGTATGACACAAACATGCCTATGTTTTACTCTCTCACCTCTCCCTGACTATTTTTTGCCTCTGTCTGCCTCTCTCACTCCCTCTCTGGTGGATGTGGAGACTTACACCTGCTGTGCTTAGGCAGCAGCATGTGTATTTTAAGTGTTTCTCATGATCATCTGATGGCCTCTGCATGAATTGCAGCCCTCCTCTAGCTGATTGCATGTGGAACAGTTGTGGTAACATTCCCATAGCCAATTGCATGGAAACACACTCCAATATCTAGGAGCATCATGTTGGTGTTGGGTCTTTACATTCACTGTGAGCAGGAACTCAATCCATTGTTTGGCAAACAGCATCTCAGATGGATTGGGGATCTACCTCTAACAACATACACTGTGGAAACAGGGCAACACACAGGAGGGTAATGTACCTGACCTGACTACAGACTGCAAGTGCTGCTATACTGCATTTGGAGTAATGTTGGTGTAACAGGGTGTGTGTGGATATGGCTGTTCTACATGTTTTAATAGCTGCCATGTCAGTGCTATGTTTATGAGGAAACCCCCATCTGTAGGGTCTTCTGCAGACTGGGCATTGTGTGGTGCCTTTTGTTTTATGTGTTACCCACAGAGCACCTGTCTGTGAACTGCAGAAGGTAGTGTGAGGATTGCAGTTTGTAGATGATGACAGTCATGACAGTTATTGACTTCATATCCCTCATAGGACATTTGTTGCAACAAACCCTGTTACAACAGTAAATGTATGAGGGTATTACAGCAACATGTAAATATTGGCCCTGTGTATGTGCCTTCAGCCACAAATTTGTCACCGTTTGTATATATGTCATGCAGTAAGAGGTACATATGTGATGTACACCATAATTAGTGTCATCGTATCTGATAACAAGCCAGTGAGATATCAGACTGCTACACATGTTATGTGTAGTAGGGGTTACAATTTATGACATAACCTGGACATTTTGTGGTTGTGTGTACAGTATTGAGGTCTGTGTACTCATGGTGATTGTTGACACTTTGTGTATTGTTCATATGTACTTTGGCCTGTGTACAGATGTGGTAGATGTCATTTTTTGGGGTCCTGTTCTATATGATGTTACATGCTGCTCCACTGTATGTTACCCTATCGGCTTACACATTTGTAGGGCTATACAGACGCATGTCCCATACCACAGTCACACTTCGGACAACACTGTGGAGTGGCCCAATATATGTAGGGTAGTGTGTGAGTGGCACATATGAGGATGGTGTTGCACAGATAATCCAAATACTGTAATATTACGCTAGCTTACCATATGTTGCTTTGGCTGTGTTCACATTGGTTGTGGTTATGCACTTTCACACAGGTGTATCATACACTGTTCTGTGATATGTCTGTAGAGCCTGCTGCACATGCTGGTACATGTACATTCCCCCATAGGAAGTATAGGCCAGTGTTGAGCCAGTCTGCCTGTAGCCTGCACAGTGTGTTGTTACATGCCTAGCAGCTTAGTGTACTTACCCAGTGAGATTTCCTGCCCAGATACTTGCCAGATATACTGCTGCTGGGCCACTATTAACAGTCATTTATGTCAGACAGAGTTGTGGGATGCTGCACAGATGTATGCCAATATCTAGTGGCTAGTATGTGGCCATGGCACCTCCATACCAGCAGTTATTATGTGTTAGGACAGACAGGGGTGTGTGAATGCATAACCTATGGAGGCAAATCTGCAGCAGTAGTTACGTGTTTTACCCATCTACATGGCTGTTAACAACCACATTGTCAGGCTTGGTCCACATGTCTTGCATTAAGGGGTTCTGTGTATACCGCCGGACTGTCCAGAGTGTGTCGGATGGTCCACATATATTGGCCAATATCTCTGCTGTAGTCCACAGGAATATTACATGCTAGCAGTGGTACTGTCCTATGATGTCCTCAGGATGTCTGTCAGTAGCCAGTGGTGCACATGATAAAAGCAGATATGACCACCCACACACACCATCTCTATACTGCCTTAAGGTATCTGGATCTACATTAACATACAATCCACCTTGGGTAAATGCAGGCCTATTGCATCCTGCCATACAGACTTTTCAGTCTGTGTGCTTGTGATAGTGCCAGTTATGCCTTTTTATGTAACAATTACATCCCATTGTGTAAACTGTAACAGCTACATCCCATTGTGTCAACTGAGTTCATTACCTCCTAGGGACTGTGTAGAGTGTAGATAGAGGCTGCTGAACTATACATCTGCATTACTTACTTTTGATTGTTTGGTATCCTGTGGCCCAGTCTATTTTTACTATTGTGCTGCTTGAAGGCCACGGCCTGGACAACAAAATTTGTAAACCTTTCCAGACTACTGTATTAGTATAAATGTTTCACAGTTGCATTAATCTGTTTATATGGATGGCAGTGTCTAAACAGCTATGTGACATGGCATTAATAACTTTAATAGTACACAAATAAAGTTTCCCCATTTATGCAAACCTGTGTATGGTGTTTTATCCTTTGACCTCACTATGGTATATGTTGCAGGCAACGATTGTCATTTTATGGGTGGCTCATACAGTGTCCAGTTGTTAAGGTGGTAACTGTAGGCATAGTGGCTGTTCCATATTGTGTACACCTTCTACATATGTATCTTACTATACATATCTCTGCGTATGTATGTGTAGTTACACACACACACACACACACACATATATATATATATATATATATATATATATATATATATATATATATACATATCTATGTATATCTGTATCTGCATATATGTGTCTGTGTATATGTATCCTAGGGATGTTGATAGCTTCCATATTGTACATTCCCTAGGGAAGCCATACTGTAGTGCATGATATTTTACTGATGCCAGCCTGGTATCATACAGGTGAGATGGAGTACTGTAAACATCTTGTGCCCATGTCATGTCAGGGCCTGGTTATGGGATCTGCAACAGTTGGTAGTGTATTGCAGGGCAGACGTGTTTGGCTGTGGGGGGTATACCTATTCATATAAGACATATGTTGATTGGGGCCTCTCAACCTAATTAATGGTGCATGTGGACATTGTTATCTACAGATGTATGTCCATATATACCTATATACAAATATATCACTTGCTGTATAAATACATATATATATATATATATATATATATATATATATATATATATATATATTTAGATGTATAGATGTAGACATATATATCTATAGATGTATGGATTTGTATGTATATATGTTTATATTTATACACACACACACACACACACACACACACACACACACACACACACACACACACACACACACACACACACATACATTTACATGTTGGAATACATTCCCTCTACTGTTGAATGACTGGGCTGGATTATATGTTTGTATAAACATCAGGGTTACATATATCTGACATAGCTTAGTGGTAAATCACTCTGGGTATGATGTGCAGAGTTCTGGGTTCAAGCCTTGCAGAGGCCGTTTATTTTGTTGCTGGGGAGAACAAGGGCAGTTGGATACAGAGTGATTAAGGCACTTTTGAGCAGTTGTAAGTGTGTTTGCACAGAGGTAAGCACTGTTAACTTCCAGTTACTGTTTCTTATATTCAGTTAGCTTCTAAATTGCTTAACCTGTGTAGGCATTGCTTAACCCCACACAAACAGGCTTAAACCCGCTCACTGCTGCTTAAAAATGCTTACTCCCGCTTACCCCCCATGCTAATTTCTTTAAAAGAAAAGAAAAAGAGTTGCTAGGAAAGTGGTGAAAAAGGGGTACAAAGAGGCAAAGACAGTAGAAAAAATAGCTAGGGATGTGCAGGAAGGGTGTGGGGAAGGTCTATAGCTGCCCATTTCTTCTACAGCAACAACTGTGCATATACACTGAATGTGGAGGTAGATTTGGACACTGAAACCCCTGGGAAAGGGGTGAAGACGACAATAATAAGTTGTGATGCCAATTAGACATGATTAGATGTGTCCAGTGGACATGTGTGCAAAATGGACATCTATGTATGGGACAAGATTTTTTCGGGGGAACAGATTGCCCTTTTTTTTCTTTTGTTTTTCAGGTGAGAGTGGGATGCTGGGGTAGGATAATAGGTATATTTGGGGAGGTAGGCTGGGTAGGTTAACAGACAAGACACACAAGATGCATGCAAGGGCAGTATGTGACACATGTGAGGAGTAAACACCTTGATGGGGAGGGATGTTGGGAAATTAGAAGCCCATGAGCCCCCTAGTGGAAACAGTGTGACTGAGGTCCCCACCCATGGGCAGTGAGCCAGCCTCACCATCTAGTCATGACACATGGCCCTCAAGATGGCATAGCAGATCACCAAGCTGCTGGTTGAGCTCGCTACGCACCATAACCCAGACCTGGTGATGTGTGACAGGTTCCTGTCTGCACCTGCTCCCAGGGGGGTGAGCCCTATCCCTGAGGTGGTTCCACCCAAAGGTGTTGCAGGACCAACAGACAGGGAGGTCCTGGGTTGGGGCCCAGACATGCTGGTGTCCGGTGCCATGGCCAGCTGAGGTTGGAAATGTGCTATAGTGTTTAGAGTTTATCATCATATGTGGGTTAGTAATAGTCATCACATTCCAGAGTTAAGTATAATGGCATGCATAGAACTTCCCATTAACGCAGACACCAGATACGGTACAGTTGCATAGCAAACAGAACACATGCATATATATGACCACAGTGGTATTAAGAACCGCATGCAGGTACATTGATGGCACCATGCCACCAATGTTGGAATAATACAATATAACACATGCATGGGAACAAATTAAATATTTATCAAACAATATGGCATTATCAGAACATTGGAGTCATTACATAATGGTTGGGGTGGGTATGTTGTTTATTGATGGAGATATGGTGGGGGAGAGAAAGATATCAATTAACAATTAGTAAATTCCTGTAGTCCACATTACTTTCCTAGTCAGTACTGTTATCTGTACCTTACATATCTTACTACAATACCCTATAACCTTAGTTTGGACAGTGATATGGCTGTCATCATTGTTATACATGAATTGGTTTTACCTGCAGTATACACCTCTTACCTGGTATACTTGTGGAGGGAATGTATGTTAACACTAACTGACTGTTTCTACACATACTCCCAGATTCCAGGTTGATGTTGTGCACATAGCTATACAACTCTTTCTGCACAGACTCTGGCCATGAGTTGACCATATGCAGGTGTACCGGGGCATATCTCGAATATAGCTTTCTTCAACCTTTAGTGACTTGACACACACATATACATGCTTTCATACACAGTTATATTATGTAGCACAGTGAGGGTGACAGTGATCAGTGATACTTTATTATTCAGAGGAACTGCAACACTCACAATTCCCTACAATACCAGAGTAGACAGTACCAGTGCAGGGTAAAATGTTTTTTATTTCTCAGCACAGTGTTCGTATCCAACGTACCTGTGGGAGCAATGTTTGTAGCACTACCTGAATGTTGCCACACAAAGTTCCAGATTACACACTAGTACTGTGCACATATATCTCACTCTGTTACTGTACACACTCTGGAAACAGCTTGGCAACATGGGGTTGTAGATAAGACATACCTGGCTTATTACTCTCCTAACAGTTTTGGGAGTTGCTACAGAGACAGGTTTATTCACATAGATGTTGGACAATCACTTGTATTCCCTGTTTGCTTGCTAAACATCTGGGATGATCCCACAGACTTACCAGGGGGACAGGAGGACATGCAGCAGATATGGGCCCATATACTGGACATTCTGGTCTCATCTGTAGAGTTGTGGGGTATGATTCTGTATGCAGCCTATGTCCACTCCCAGGATTCAGACCATGGCTGTGTCTGCTACAACTTAAACACTGTCCATCAGAGTTGTGTGTGCTATATAGATATTGCTGTATATCTCCTATCTGTTTTCTGTCTTATAATTCTCCTGTGCTTTTGCATTCTGACCTTGTATTACAACAATCTTATACAGATTTCCTAGACAGTTATATTTTGTAGGACAGTGTGGGTGACAGTGATGAGTAATACCTCATTATTCAGAGCAGCTGCATCAGTCACAATGCCATACAATACCAATGTAAACAGTACCAATACAGGGTATCATTCTTGTATTTCTGGGCACAGTGATGGTATCTGACAGACCTGTGGGAGAAATGTTTGTTAGCACTACCTAAATGTTACCATACACAGTACCAGATTCCACATTACTATTATGCATATACATCTCACTCTGTTACTGTACACACTCTGGCCACAGCTTGATAAGATGGGGGTGTAAATGGGACATTTGTGGCTTCTTAGTCTCATAAGGTTTTGGGGAGTTCCTAGTGTGCCAGCTTTGTTCTCATAGATGTGTGTCAATCCGTTGTATTTCTTGTTTGCTGCCTATACGTCTGGGATCTTCCTACTGATTTCCCAGGGGGACAGGTTCACAGGCAACAGATATGGGTCACTTTACTGGACATTCTGGACATATCTGTACAGTTGTGGGGTGATTCTGTATGCAGACTACTACCAGTGGCAGGTTTTGAACCATGGCAAAAATGCAACAGTTCACATCTCAGTTGCATGTGCTATTCGGGTTTTATTGTCTGGCTTTTTCCTGTTTTCTGTCTATGTGTCTCTCAGTTGTACTAAATGTCCGCTGGGGAGTACACCAGTCATATACAGGCATTCCTACACATTCTATGTATGGTGCACGGTGTGGGTAACAGTGCTTAATACAACAGTACTATTATGTGAATGCAAATCTACATTACCATATGATACCAGAATATACACATGCAGTCCAGCAGTTGGACCTTTATTGTCAGGCTATTATGCATTAATTTACATACATACTATATGAGTCTCTTCCAGCCATATTCTCTGGTGTATGCAGTACTTGCCTTAAACAATGCAGATTTTTATACAGGCAATTAATTTACTAATACTTTTAGATTTATTTCCTATGACAGTACATGCAAGAGTATTACTGACCTGCCTCACATCACAACCTCTCCAGGTGACTTCCATGGGCCTCCTGGTTCACGGCATACTCTATTGCAGCTGTGGAGGACATACAAGGAATATTTAGACATACCTATCCATGATATACATGAGCTGGCAATTATTACACACATAGTGGGGTGATACACAGAGCTGGGACATCCCCTGCCATTCTAGCCTCTTGAATCCACTGCTCCAAGAGTTCCCCCTTATGCCACTTCAGGTCTGCATAGTGATGCCTGACCAGTTCAGAGTATGCCAGTGGCACTGGTGAGGTCACTTGTGAGATGGTCCCAGGCTTTTGCCTTATATTGGGAACCCTGGTACTGGCCCTGCAGCAGTCTCTGCTCATGGTCTTTGACAAGGAGTCCTGCCATGACTCTGGAATCCTGGATGCATCAACGGTGTGCCAGAAAGCGTACACCCTCTCCCCTTCCTGATATGGGGCCTGTAAGGGAAGCTACAACCAGTTATGAGATGTATTTCTGCCTGTTGGGTTTTAGTAGGGACGATTTCCCACACTTTTTTGTGATTGGCCAGTTTTGATAAAGCTAAGCTATGGGCAAGCCTGCTTACCTAAGGTTGGCAATGTTTAAAGGGATACAACACTGGGCACATTCAGTTAGCTAGCCTACATATTGCTTAAACCTCCTAAGCTAGCCTGTGCAATGCTTAGCATTGCTTACATTAGACTTTGCATTATATTTCCTTTTTGGCATTGATTTATTACTCATTACATCTTATATGTATGCCTGGTATCTATGATTCATGTGTACATACACTGCATGGGATCCTTGTGTTTTATTGGAGACTTCAACACTCTATTACAATTACACCTCACTTCAGGGCTTACTGCTGTACTCCAGTTCACATATTTATGTTATGCAGTGGGTTATGCAACATATGACTGTATACTGATTCCTTTCACAGGTTCAGTTTGATTTTACTATAGTGAGGACTTGCTTGCTGATACCTCACTCTTCTGTGTTGCTGTGATGGCTTGGTGGTTACCTATTGTGATTATAGGGTCCTGGGTTCAAGACTTGCAAGGCTGTTTATTTTGTTGCTGGGCAGAACAAGGGCTGTTGGGTACATAGTAATTAAGGCACTTTTGAACAGTTGTAAGTGGGTTTGCATGGGTTTGCACAAGAGTAAGCACTGCTATCCTCCGGTTAATCACGCTTACAGAAAGTAAGCTTCTAAATTGCTTAACTTGTGTGTGCATTGCTTACCCCCATGCAAATGGGCTTAAACACACTTACCAGTGCTTACATATGCTTGCTACTGCTTATTGGTGCTTAAACTTGCTTACTAGTGCTTTATTCATTATGACACTGACACTTCACATGTGCATTTAATGCAGTACTCCACTTCACAAATATGTTATTTAGCGGGTTATGCAACAAAAATATTGGTCATAATGTGCTTTGCCATGAAAAGTGGAATGTGCTGCAGTGGCACTCGAACCAGGAATGCCTGGTCGTACAGTGAATGCTCTACCCACTAAACTACTGCTATGCTGTTTGATTTGCATATATCTTCCTTATTATCCTCTTCAGCCATTTAAGCTACACTAACTGTAGCTAAGCGATGGGCATACCTGCACACCTACAGTTAGCTTTAATTGGATTTTAAAATATAAAAAGGTTTGTTCATTTTATTTGTAATTACTTGCTGTTGTACATGAGGGGGAATGTTGGTGGGGATATGCGGACACCTATGAGTGGTCTTGCTCATTTCTTAGCCCTTTCTGCTGTTCTTCATTGTGGGGGCATGTATATTCTGAGAGCTCTGCTCTCAGACTCACCCCCTGCACTCTTACAAGCCCCATGAAAGATTAGGAGCTCAGGCAGCGCACCTCATTAATATGCATGGCGCGCTGCCGTCCTGCTCTCAAACAGCCACTTCTGCACAAGACTAAGCTAGTCCTGCATGAAGATTAGCAAATCTGGGGGAGAATATGGATATTATGGTAACTAAAGAACAAAGGAAGTGAACAAAATTGATAAAACATTGTTTTATGTATCATGGGTCATATAGAATGAAAGATTCAATGAGATAAAATGTAATGGGAAATGGGTATTAGTGAAAATTTTGAAAAAGATACATTTTGGTGGAGGAATAATTGAAATTTTGGAAACATATGACGTTATATGGTATGATGTAAGATTTAAGTAATTGTAAACAATGTGTACGTTGTATATATTGTAAACAATGTAAATATATAAGCTGTTATATTTAGTCAAGAACCCCTACTTATTGTTGTTGCTAGTGGTAACCATTTTTGCTGGAATACCTCCTGTTTTACATTCCAGGAGCAGAGGCAGCCTAGAGAAACAGGGGTACAGATGGAGAGGGAGAAGGTGATAATAGAATGCTGAGAGAAATGGAAGAGAAAGCAAATATTGAGACTGGAGAATGTGTGCAGGACTCCGAGGAGTTGTTTTAAAGAAATCTGCATGATGAAGATGAGTCAGCAAATGATGGATGTATAATTACAAAGCTCCAGTTGGTAGGATTGATGGATGATTTATATAAACAAATGGTGATGCAAAGTGAGCCAAAAACATGACTGAGATGTTCCCTGGGGGGGGACATTATGGGGAAAATACAAAAGGAGAATGCAGAGACAATCCTGAAGAACAGTGGTGAGACAGAAAAGAAAACATATGCTGAGAAAGTAAAAGAAGGTAAAAGGGGAGTAGCAGAAAAGAAGGCAAAAGAAAATGAAAAACAAAACTATGTGGTAAGGATTCAAAATAAAGAAAACAAATAAATGGACAAATATGAAGTATGGGCCAGTTTAATAGCTCCTTTGGGTGTAAAAGCACATGAGGTAAGAGTATTTATTCTTATTAACAAAGATACATTTTGTGACATTATATTTGAGACTGTTTTTTCAATGGAAAAAAAAAGTCATGTAAAATTTCAAAAAGAGGTGGAAAGAGAGACTTTGAAAGGACATTTGAAAACTTTATGTAAAGAAGTACTGGACAGTTCAACTTTTTATGACAACAGGGGTTTATGGACTGGTGGATGAGATTATCATATTGTGTTAAAAATGAAAAGAGAAAAATATACATATACAAAGCAAGATAAATATGGTTGGAAATAGGGTTGACATAATCTAGGACAGCCCAATGTGTGTGTGTGTGTGTGTGTGTGTGTGTGTGTGTGTGTGTGTGTGTGTGTGTGTGTGTGTGTGTGTGTGTGTGTAAAAGAAGGACATTTGATAAGTAACTGTGGCAAAAGAAAATGTTATATTTGTGGAAAGTGGGCCATGATGCAAAACGTGAACTGAAATGTTATAAATGTAACAAAATTGCACATTTGTGGATGGATTGCAAAAATGAAAATACGAGTGAAAAAAAATAAAAATAAAGAGAAGATAATGAACAAAGAGAATACATTTTAGTAGTAGAAAAAGAAGAAAGATCAGATGAGAAAAATAATAAAGAGGGCATAGAAGACGATTCTGAAATAAGTGATGAAGAAGACATAAATTGGGAGGTAGTAAAAGAGAAAAAAGAGTTATATTGGTGAACAGGTGAAAGACAGAATTGGAAATTTTAAAGGGATAAATAATACAGAAAAAAAGGAAGAAAGGGAATGAATGAAAAAGAACATACACATCTAGTGACTGGGGTTTAGTATATTATTTAAGGAGCTTGACTTACAGACACCAGGTACAGTGTTTGATTCTCACCTTTAGGAGGGGAAATTGGATAGACTTAGAATGGCCTGCTTATTAAGAAAGTGGTCATTGTAAATAGCTATAAAACCATGAGTCTATGAGAAAATGAAACATTTAGAGTGCATTTTGTAAATATGAATATTATTAAGAACAGTGTAAGAAGAATAGTGAGTTTTGAGTAGTGTAATATATCTGATGTAGATGTAACTATATTATAAAACACAAGATGTGTACAAATGAAGCAAGATTACAAACAGAGAAACTATGGGGAGAAAAAATCATCTGGACTTTGAGAAATGAGAGATGTTCTGGAATATCTGTATTCTATAGAAATAGAGTAAAGCTATTAAATATAACTTTAGCAAAAATGGGAGGATCAACTATTTATTTTTATTTATTTAACATTTGTTTGCCAGGATAGTCCGACTGGACAACAAGTGTTTGTTTTCAGTGGAGTCCTGGGGAGAAAAACTCCATAAGTTTACAGAGAGAAGAATCATTTAAAAAAGAGATATTACAGAGTAGTAGCATACATATTGTAGACTTTACAGCAGTTAGTATATAATAAGAGGATATTCCCCCTTTTGGTTGAAACTACAAGTGTACAGAATATACATAAGAAAATAATGTAATAATTGTGAAGAAAGGGAAACCTTATTTCATCAAATTTTAGATATGTGAATAATATAATAGCAAAAGACTTTAATTGTGATTTAAGAGGCAAGTGTAAAAAGAAAGGAAATTATATAATAAAAATGTTCAAAGTTATAAAATGTGATAAGTTAAAACTTTGGGACAAAAATTCAAAGACTTACAAAAGGCGTATATATAGAACTGAAATAGATTATTTTATAGTATCAGAAGGTTTAGTTATATGAGAAGAGGAGGTAGCTGAAACAGAATTTTATGATCATCCTACAATATGGTTAAAGATAAAGGCATACAAGGAATATATAATATAGGCAAAGGAATAAAAACGATAAATGAAAATGCATGTAATGAAGAAGGAAAGAAATTAGTAATATGTTACCGAAAGATTACCTGAGAGCATTTTATAAAAAACTGGTCTGAATGGTGAATAATATTTAAGGAAAAATATAAAAAATGTTTTTTACAGTAACAATATGATGTGGGAAAAGTAGAGAAAGAAAAATATAAAAGAACATATAACAATGATTTGGAAGATTTAGAACATAAAGATAGAAGGTACTTTGACAAAGAAAAAGAATTATATGAAAGAAATCAAGAAAAAATACAAGAATTATATAAGCAAAGATATTTTTGCAAGGTAAATGGTAGTGTAATGAGAGAAATAAAAAAAATGTGAAAAGAGAAATAAAAATAACTCAGGAAAAGATTATGAATAGTGTAGTGTAGTGCAGTATGTATAAGAAATGTTTAAAGATAAAAGAAGGTAGTAAAAACATGGATAGTAAAATATTTAATACAAAAACAGAACAAAGAGCTGGAAAAGGAGATTTCTGTAAATGAGTTAGATAAAGTATTAGGACAAGTACATATAGATTTGGCTGCAGGACCAGATGGAATAGGGCAGGAAATGTATACAAATTTAAGGAACAGGAAAAAAATATTTTTAAAAATGTTGAATGAATGATTAAATGAAGGCTTTATGTAGAAAGAATTATGTAGTAGAATACTTAATTCATATGGATAAAGTATGATAGAAGGCAATTAAAAACTGGAGACCAATAGTATCAAGTAATAATGATTATAAGATCTTTATGAGAATAATACACAAGAGATTTGAAACTAAAATGGAAAATACTATGAAATATAGTCCCCCGGATTTACTAAACTTCCATGCAGGACTAGCTTAGTCCTGCATGGAAGCGCCCGTTTAGGAGCAGGATAGCAGTGTGCCATGCATATTAATAAGGTGTGCTGCCTGAGCTCCTAGGCTTACATAGAGTGTGTAAGAGTGCAGGGGTTGTGTCTGAGAGCAGACCTCTTAGAATAAACATGCCCCTGCAATGTAGTACAGCAGAAAGGGGTAAGGAATGAGCGAGACTGCTCACAGGTGTCCGCATATCCCCACCAACAGTGGCCCATGTGTACAACAGTAGCAGTACATATAAATAAAATGAAGAAACCCTTTTATTTTTCTTTAAAAATCCAATTAAAACTAACCACAGGTGCATTGGTATGCCCATTGCTTAGCTACGGTTAAAGCAGCTTAAAAGGCTGAAGAGGATAACAAGAAAGTTATATGCAAATGAAGCAGCAGAGAACTAGTGTAGTGGGCAGAGCGTCTGCCTTATGAGCAGGTCCAACTGCAGCACATTCTACTTTCCATGGCAAAGCACGTTATGACCAATATTTTTGTTGCAAAACCCACTAAGTAACATATATTTATGAACTGGAGTACTGCAGGAAATGCACATGTGAAGTGTCAGTGTCATAATGAATAAGGCACTGGTAAGCAGGTTTAAGCACAAATAAGCAGTAGTAAGCATATTTAAGCACTAGTAAGTGGGTTTAAGTGTGTTTGCGCATGGGGTAAGCAATGCCTACACTGGCTAAGCAATTCTGAAGCTAACTCTCTGTAAGCAGATGTAACGGCAAGTTAGTAGTGCTTACCGTCACGCAAACCCGCTTACAAGTGCTCAAAAGTGCCTTAATCACTCTGTATCCAATAGCCCTTGTTCTGCCCATCAACAAAACAAACAGCCATGCAGGTCTCTAACTCAGGACCCTATACACCATTGTCCCAGTAGCTATCCACCAAACCATCACAAGATAATGAGGTAGTAGTAAACATGTCCTCACCATAGAATAACCAAACTGAACCTCTGAAAGGCATCAGTACACAGTCATATGTGCCATAACCCACTACATAGCATAAATATGTGAACTGGAGTACAGCAGTAAGCCCAGAAGTGAGGTGTAGTTGTAATAAATTGTCAAAGTCCCCAGGAAAACACAAGGACCCCAGAGAGTGTACGTACACATCAATCAGGGATACTAGGCATACATATAAGGTGTAATGAATAATAACACAATGCCAAAAAGGCATTATAATGAATGTGTAATGTAGGCAATGCTAAGCATTGAATAGGACAGTTTAGGAGGTGTGAGCAATGTCTAGACCAGCTAACTCTTTGTGGCCAGTGGTATACCCCTTTAAACAATGCCAACCTTTGGTAAGCAGGTTTGCCCATAGCTTAGCCTTTTCAAAACCGGCCAGTCACAGAAAAGTGTGGGAAATCGGCCCTACTTAAATCCAAGGGATGGGAATACAGCTCATAACAGGTTGCAGCTTCCCCTTGCAGGCACTATGGCAGTAAGGGGAGAAGGAGTGCACTTCTGGGTGCAGCGCTGGTGCATCCAGGAGTCCAAGGTCATAGCAGGACTCCTAATTAAAGACCATGCACAGAGATTGCTGCAGGGCCAGTACTGGAGCTCCCAATATAAGGCAGAGGCCTGGGACCATCTCGCACGCAACCTCGCCAGTGCCGCTGGCATACCCCGAACTGGTGAGCAGGTCAGGCACCACTATGCTGACCTGAAGAGGCAGAAGGGGGACCTCTTGGAGGAGTTGCTCCAAGAGGCTAGAGCATCAGGGGATGTTCCAGCCATGTGTAATTATCACCCCAGTATGTGTGTAATATGTGCCAGCTCAGGTATATCATGGATAGGTATGGCTAAATATTCCTCTTATGTCCCCACAACTGCAACAGAGCAGGCCACGAACCAGGAGGCCCACAGCTGCCATGTGAGGCGGTTCAGTAATACTCATGCTTTTAGTGTCATAGGAAATAAAAATAAAAGTAGTAGTAAATTAATTGCTAGTATAAAACCTGTATTGTTCAAAGCAAGTACTGCATATACTAGAGAATATGGCAGGAAGAGTCTCATATTGTTTGCATGGCAATAAAAGTGTAATATCCTGACAAAACAGGTCTAACTGCTGGATTGCATGTGTATATTCTGGTATCATATGGTAATGTAGATTTGCAATCATGTAATAGTAGTGTAGTATTAAGCACTGTTACCCACACCATGCACTATAAACTGAATGTGTAGGAATGCCTGTATATGACTTGTGTAATCCCTAGAGGACATTTAGTACAACTGAGATACACACAGACAGTAAACAGGGAAAATGCAGACAGCAAAAATTGAATAGCACATGCAACTGAGATGTGAACGGCTGTTTTTTTAGCACACACATCCACGGTTCGAATCCTGCCAGTGGTAGTAGTCTGCATACATAAGCATACCCCACAATTGTACAGATATGTCCAGAATGTCTATTAAAGTGGCTCGTATCTAATCCCTATCAACCTGTCCCCCAGGAAATCAGTGGGATGATCCCAGATGTATAGGCAGCAAACAGGAAATACAACTAACTGGCACACATCTATGACAACAAACCTGGCACACTAGCAACTCCCCAATACCTTATGTGACTATGCAGCCACGTATGTCCCATTTACACCCTGACTTGTTAAGCTGTGGTCAGAGTGTGTACAGTAACAGAGTAAGATGTATGTGCATAATAGTAATGTGGAACCTGGTACTGTGTGTGGGAACATTCAGATAGTGCTAATAAATATTCCTCCCACAGGTCAGTCAGATACCAACACTGTGCCCAAAAATACAAGAATGATATGCAGTTGCTCTGAATAATGAGGTATTACACATCACTGTCACCACACTGTCCTATAACATACAACTGTCTAGGAATTCTGTATGAGTGTTGTTATACAAGGTCAGAATGCATAAGCATAGGGGATTAATAAGACAGAAAGCAGATTGGAGCTATACAGCAATATCAATATAGCAGACACAACTGTGATGGGCAGTGTTTAAGTTGTAGCAGACACAGCCATGATCTGAATCCTGGGAGTGGAATTAGACTGCATACAGATTTGTACCCCACAACTGTACACATGAGGCCAGAATGTCCAGGATATGTGCCCATATCTGCTGCCTGTTCCCCTAGTAAGTCTGTGGGATGATCCCAGATGTGTAGCCAGCAAACAGGAAATACAAGTGATTGTCAACCATCATGAGAACTTACCTGTTACTGTAGAAACCCCTGAAACTGTTAGGAGAGAAAAAAATCAAGTATGGCCTATCTACACTCCCATGTTGTCAAGCTGTGACCAGAATGTATACAGTAACAGAGTGAAATGTATGTGCATAATACTAATGTGTAATCTGGAACCATGTGTGGCAACAATCAGGTAGCGCTAACAAACATTGCTCCCACAGGTACGTTGGATATGAACCCCATGCTGAGCAATACAGACCAATATAACCTGTACCGGTACCATCCACCTTGGTATTGTAGGGGATTGCGAGTGTTGCAGTTTCACTGAATTATAAAGTATCACTGGTCACTGTCGCCCACACTGTGCTACATAATATAACAGTGTAGTAAAGCAAGTATATGTGTGTGTCAGTTCACTAAAGGTGGAAGAGAGCAATATTCTAGATATGTCCAGGCACACCAGCATGTGGTCAACACACGGCCAGAGTCTGTGCAGAAAGAGTTGGCTAGCATAGTGCAAAACATCAACCCGGAATCCGGGAGTATGTGTACAACAGTTAGTCAGTGTTAACAAACATTCCCTCCACAGGTATACCAGGTAAGAGGTGTATAATGCATGTAAAACTGGTTCATATGTAATGATGTTGACAGCCATATCAGTGTCCAATATAGGTCTACATGGTAGTGTTGTAAGACTTGTAAGGTAAAGATAACAGCACTGACTAGGAAAGTAATGTGGAGTACAGGAATATATTACTTGTTAATTGACATCTGCCCCCCACCTTATCTCCAGCAATAATCAACATACCCACCCCAACTAGTATGTACTAACTCTGATACTGTCCAATTGTTTGTTAATATTTTAATGGTTCCCATGCATGTGCCATATTGAATTATTCCAAAATTGTTGGTATGGTGCCATCAGCATACCTACATGCTGTTATTATTACTACTGTGGTCCTATATATGCATATGTTTTGTTTGCTATGCAACTGTTCTGTATCTGGTGTCTGGGTTAATGGGAATATCTATGCATGCTGTTATACCTAACCCTGGATTGTGATGACTAACCCATCTATGATGTTGAAATCTAAACACTATAGCACACTTGGGAAGGCCAGTCCCAGTGGACCCACCTCAGCTGGCCAAGGCACTGGGCACCAGCATGTCTGGGGCCCAACTCACACCTCCCTGTCCATTGGTCCTGCACCACCTTCATTTGGAACTGCCTCAGGGGATGGGGCTCGCCCCCCCCTGGGAGAAGATGCAGACAGGCACCTGTCAACCATTGCCAGGTTGGGGTTGTGGTTTATAGAGCAATCAACGAGCAGTTTGGTGATTTTCTATGCCAGCTTGAGGGCCGCGTGTCACAATTAGAAAGTCAGGCTGGCTCTGCAGCTCAGCCCCAGCACAGCCACCTTTGGGGCTGTGAAGGTGCCCCCATGGGTGGGGACCTGAATCCCACTATTACCACTAGGGGGCTTGTGGGCTTTCAATATCCCAACACCCCTCCCCATCAAGGTGTTTACCCCCCACATGTGTCATATACCACCCCTGTATGCATCTTGTGTGGCTTGTCTGTTAACCTACCCAACCTACTTCCCCCAAATATACCTACTACCTAACCCCAACATCCCACTCTTACCTGAAAAAAAAAAAAGAAAAAGGACAATCTGTTCCCACAAAAAAAGCATGCCTCATACATAGCTGTCCATTTCGCACACGTGTCCACTGGACACATGTATGTGATCCAGTCTAATTGGCATCACAACTTATTATTGTTGCCCACACCCCTCTCCCAGGGGTTTGAGTGCCCAAATCTACATCCAAATTCAGTGTATATGCACAACTGTTGCTGTAGAAGAAATGGGCAGCTATGAAACTTCCCTACACCCTTCCTGCACATCCCTAGCTATTTTCCCCTACTGTCTTACCCTCTGTGTGCCCCTTTTTTCACCACTTTCCTATCAACCCCTTTTTCTTTTTTTTTAAAGAAATTAGCATGGGGGTAAGCAGCAGTAAGCACTTTTAAGCAGCAGTAAGTGGGTTTAAGCTTGTTTGTGCAGGGGTAAGCAATGCCTACACACGTTAAGCAATTTAGAAGCTAACTGAGTATAAGAATCTGTAATCGGAAGTTAGCAGTGCTTACCTCCAAGCAAACACACACAAACCCGCTTACAACTGCTTTAAATTGCCTTAATCACTCTGTATCCAACGGCCCTTGTTCTGCCCAACAGAAAAATAAACAGCCTCTGCAATGCTTGAATCAAGGACCCTGTATACCATAGACAAAGTGATTTACCACTAAACCATGGCAGACATACATAACTCTACTGTTTTCAGAAAAAGATCATCCGGCACAATCAGTCAACAGTACAGAGAATGTATATCAACCTCTAGATGTATGTGTGTGTGTAAATATATTAATATCTAAACAGATACAACATATCTATATATGTATGTATATATATATATATATATATATATATATATATATATATACATACATATATTTAGAAATATATACATATATATATATATATATATATATATATATATATATATATATTAATATGTATGAACATATATACATGCAAATGCCTACATCAACACATATGTAGGTCTACACCTATATGTCTACATATACACAGCAAATTACATATATGTAAGCAGATATGTATCTATGTAGGTATTTACGGACATAGTTATATATATATAAGCAGATATATATATCCATATAGGTATATATGGACATACATGTGTAAATATCACTGGGAGAGTAACTAAATCATAAATTTCCATATGCACCATTAATGGAGTTGAGGCCCCAAACAATATATGTCTTGTACGAATGGGTATACCCACCCACCCCACCCCCCACAGCCAAACACGTCTGCCTGCAATACACTAACAAGTGTTGCAGATCTCATAACCAAGTCCTAACAAGTCATGGGCACAAAATGTTAACAGTACTGCATCCCACCTGTATGATGTCAGGCTGGTATTGGTAACACATCATGCAGTGCAGTGTGGCTTCCATAGGAAATGTAAAATGTGAAAGCTAGCAACATCCCCAGTATACATATACACAGACACATATATGCAGATACAGATATACATATATATACATATATATATATATATATATATATATATATATATATATATATATATATATATATATATATATATATATATATATATATATATATATGTGTGTGTGTGTGACTACACATACTCATGCAGAGATATGTACAGTAAGAAACTCATGTAGTAGGCGCACACAATATGGAACAGCCACTATGCCTACAGTTATCACCCTAACAACTGGACACTGGATGAGCCATCCATACAACTGACATATCTTGCCTGCAACATATACCCACAGAGAGGTCATAGGATAAAACACCACACACAGGCTTGCAGAAATGGAATACCTTTATTTGTGTACTATTACAGCTGTATATGCCATGTCATATAGCTGTTCAGACACTGACATCCATATAAACAGATTAATGCAAGTGTGAAACAGTTCTACTAATACAGTAGTCTGGAAAGGTCCACAACTGTCACTGTCCAGGCCAAGCCCTTCAAATCGTAATCATACAATAGTAATGACAGACTGGGCCACAGGATACCACACAATCAGCAGTAAGTGATGCAGGTGTATAGTACAGCACCCACTATCTACACTCTGTACACAATCACTAGGTGGTACAAACTTCAGTTGGCCAAATGGGATGTAACTAGGTTCATAGGTTCATAGGTTCATACTAGGCTATCTGCCCAAGGGCATTTATAAGCCTAGCCCATAGTTATGTGGCTTTCGCCACCCCTTTAGTTTGAATAAAAACTATGCCTATCATTTTTCTGTGCCTCTGTCAAGCAGTGACACTGAAGTAATCCCTGGGGTATATCTGCGATCTCCCATCCATTGGTCAAGATTCCTCTTGAACAAGGCCAGCAGTGCTCTGCCTCACATGTACGGGATTTTGTTCCACAGCATAGGGAGTCTCTGGGTGATGAATCTGTCCCTCCAGCACGTTCTATTTATAACCGTGTCAAGGTTTAAGTCTCCGCCCTTGTGGTTCTGAGGATCTAGATTTTTGAGGTGAAGCATATTCATCAAATCTGGGTTTGACATGGCCTTATATGTCAGGCACAGGTCACCTCTGAGCAAGCGGTATGAGACTGAATAGAGCTGGAGTTCTTTCAGTTGGGCAGCATAAGACATATTTTGAGACCCTTTATCCTTTTGGTGAGGAACTTTTGGGGCCTTTCAAGCTGCAGCAGGTGTCTGGTCAGATACATTCCAAAGGGGGCATTGTACTCAATCATAGGTCTAATCAGTGATGACTACAGGGGGTCGTTGACCTCCCTTGTTCTAGATGTCGATCCCTTCATGATCTGGTAGGCGATTTAGTAGGTTTTCTAACTACTTTAGCAACATGAGTGTCAAGCGAAGGCTACTGTCAGCTTGGGTCCCCAGATCCCTGATGACTTTTCTGTGCTCAGTGGATTGCCACCTATATGGTAGCTAGGGGTAACCTTGTTTTCGAAGGGTATGACTATGCATTTTTTGGCGTTTAACTTCAGGCCATGGCTCTGGCACCAGTTATCCGTTTCTGTGAGGCCCATCTGGAGGATATCTGTGTCAGATGTGATTTCGACTATGGCCCAGTTTGCAGTCATCTGCAAACTTTGTCAGCCATAACCCTCCTGTGTTTGCTTGTACTTCAGAAAAGTAGATGCGAACAAGAGTGGACCCAGGACTGAGCCCTGTGGGACACCACTTGTGACAGGCTTTGAGTCTGACATGGCTCCAGCAACTCTGACCCTGTGGGTTCTGTCACTTAGCCAGTTTGCAACCCATCTTGTGATGTATGGGTTTACATTCAAACTGATGAGTTTTTCGATGATACCTGAGTGGGGTATTGTGTGAAGGCCTTTGCCAGGTCGAGGTAGGCTGTATGGACTGCCTTTCCCTCATCAATGGCCTTGGTGACTGTCTCGAAAAAGTCAACCAAGTTTAAGAGCAGGATCTGCCTTTGACAAAGCCAAACTGGGTTGGATCCAAAGTCTGCAAGTTCCCTATGTCTTTATTTATGAGTTCCATTATGATCCTCTCCATGGCTTTGCAGATAAGGCTTGTCAAGCTAATGGGCGGTAATTTCAGGGTCTGTGGAGGCACCGCCCTTATGAAGTGGGACCACAGTGGCGTGCGCCACTCCTTGGAGTGCGTATCCTGAGGTGAGGCTAAGATTAAACAGCTGTCCTAACTGTGGGTTTAATTCCTCGTTGAGTTCATGAAGCACACAGCCGGGGCACCATCCGGTCCCATGGATGCTGTGTTTTTGCCTTAGTGAGGGCAGTTCTCACCTGGGCGTTGGAGATGTTTGGGGGCTACAATCCTCTGGAATAGATATCTCTCCTTTTGGGGGAGGGAGAAGTTTGCACTGAACCTGTCAGCCAGTATGTTAGCAATGTGTGTAGGTTCAGTAATTTTCACATCATTTTGAACTAATTCTGAGCATATCTGGGAGTTTCCTCCTAGGTTTCTAACATAGCTAAAGAAGGCCTTATGATTGTCTTTAGAGTCCTTGGCGATTTTTCTCTCAAAATTTGCCTTGGATGATTTTATGAGAGCTCTTAGTTTTTACTTATAATGATCAAAGGTGTCTTACCTTTCAAGGATTTTGCTCTATCTTGTAGTAGCTTCCTCCTTTTGTTGTAGAGCTTGTTTATGGCTGGGGTCCACCAGACTGGATGCTTGCCTTTGGTACAGAGAGTCTTAGTTTTGTTTGGGATTGCCTGATCCATGCAGTCCTGTAGGTGCTGGTAGAAGGCATTTGTAAGTGATTCAGCGGTTTGAGTAATGTTTACCACTGGCTCAGGGGCCTTAAAGGAGACCACACTAGTTTTTAGAAGTGTGAAATCGGCTTTTGAGAAGTTTTTCACTGTGGTCTTTTTTGTTTCAGGTGAGGCGGGATGAGGACCTCCACCGAGATTATCTCATGCTCTGATCTCACCAGTGAGGGTATACTTCCAGTGTTGAACATTTTGATCCCATGTTCGTGATGATGAGATCAAGTATGTTTTCTCCTCTTGTGGGGATGGTGACTAGTTGTTCCATGGCATTTGAGTTTATGAACTCCAGGAATCTTTGGGTTAGAGTGTTCGGGCTTGAGTAGTGTTCCCAGTCTATATTAGGGTAGTTGAAGTCACCTAGTATGATGGTGTTTGGAGATACATTTATCCCCTCCAATGTTTTCAGGAAGGCCATGTGAGGTTCCTGAGTTTGAGAGGGTGGCCTGTAACATGCTACAAATTGCAGAGCAGTCTTGCCTATGGTTAATTGCACCTGGATGGTCTCTGATGCATCGTGCGTTGCCACCAACCTTGAGGTGTGGGTGTCCTTTATGAATTTGGACCCCCCCCCTCCTTTCTTGGTGTTGTCCGGATTTTGGGGCCGGAACGCATGATATGAGGTGAAACCTGTTAGTGCTGGGGTACTCTCAGGAGCCTTGAACCAGGTTTCTGTCACAGCACAGACATCAATGTTCTCCATATTGAGAAGGGCCTCGAGTGCGTGCATCTTGAGAGTGAGACTTCTGGCATTGAGCAGCATTACCCTTAGTTTTTTTCCTTTCTGGTGTTCTAGGGTGGTAGGTTTAGAATTTGAGTCTTGCCTAAAAAGGCACTATGGGGTGGCAAGAGCCTTTGCCAATATCCGGAAGCCCAGGGTGACAGGTGCAAGCCTTCCTTGAAGCAGCATGGCTTGTCCAGCATGTCATCCCAGGCAGACAGACATTGGATCCCCTTTGAATGACACCAGAATTTAAGCCAATTATTAAAGCTGATCATCTTATCACTGTATTGTGGCATCATTCTAGGTGAAGGTAGGATACTGCTCAAGGTCAGGGTCATACCTGCCTGGGCTACATAATCAGAGAGCTCCTCGATGTCCCTTTCGTGTAGTCCAAGGAGGTGCGTCTCAGGTCGTTGACACCAGCGTGGACAATGACTGAGTCGTACTTGTACCTACTGTTGAGAGACCTGAGTGCTTGCGTTATGTGGCGGATTCTAGCGCCCGACAGGCAGCTTACTGTGACCTTCTCCTTACTCAGTCTGGTGAGCGGGACGTCAGTGTGTCTGACTATGGTATCACCAATGATAAGTGTGTCTGGCATTTTGTTTGGCCTTAAGGGCTGTGACTGTTTGACACTCTGACTGTGTGGTCTATGTGTTGCATGTGTTGGGTCGTGAGGTGATAGTTGTTTGGGTGTCTGCTTTGGTGGCCTCTGCAGTTTTGGTAAATTTTTGATCAGAGCCTCCGAGTATGTCTTTGTGTGAGTATGTGTATGATTTGAAGTTGTGATGGTACCATGTGTGACTAGGTATGTATTGTGTGTGGTTACCTTCTCCTCCTGTCTGGTCTTGCCAGTCCTATGTTGAGAGAGCTCAGCCTCCAGTTTGGCCGTATAGTTGCATCTCTCGCATGTATTTGTGTTTTGTGGGAGAAGGAGAGGATTGTCTGTGTACATGAGGCAATTGTAACATTGCCTCAATATTCCCAGGTTCACCAGTTGAGCTGGAGAGGACACTAGCAACTGATCCCTCGACATACTAGAAGTAGTAGATAAAGAGACTTTCAAAGGACTCCTGATACATAACATGGCATAATTGACACCATCAGAGGCACACTGGCAAACAGAACAGTCTGTATGGCAGGAGGCAGTAGGCCTGCAGTAACCCACTTTAAGTAATGTCAAGATAGGTGAAATGTATGGTACTGTACATCCAGATACCTTATGGCAGCTCACCCCTGATGCCCCCATATTTTGTAACAGTCTACGTTATGTATGGTGCATCCCCCCCCCCCCCAGACTCAATACTACAGGGCCATATACTGCTGTTACATACACTGGCCTCTGGAGTACATATGGGCACACATGTATTGTGTAGGTGAAGCCCACACATATATGGCCCAGCCCCACCGTATGTGTGGTGGATTCAACAGCAGTGGACTGCTGGCAGGAATAGCAGCATTGTATACGTATATGTGCATATGTATCACTATCTGTATATGTGTAGACATATAATGCTCTGTATATGTATATATCTGGATGTGTATATGCATATCTATGTACATCTACACACCCATCTATATATATGCCAATATGTCACTAGATGGATTGCAAACTGGCTCAAGGACAGAACCCACATGGATAGAATTGCTGGAGCCATGTCAGACTCCAAACCAGTTACAAGTGGTGTCCCACAAGGCTCAGTCCTGGGACCTCTCTTGTTCGGTATATATTTCTCGGCGGTACAGGCCAACACGGAAGGACTGTGGCAGACCAAGTTCGCAGATGACTGCAAACTGGGCGCCATAATCAACTCTCCAGCCGACACAAGCATCCTCCAAAAGGGCCTCATAGAAACAGACAACTGGTGCCAGAGCCATGGCCTCAAGCTAAATGCCAAAAAGTGTATAGTCATCCCCTTTGGCAAAAACAAAGTGCCCACAAATTACCACATAGGTGGTAATCCATTAAGTACAGAAGAAGTAATTAGGGACCTGGGGTCCCAAGTTGATAGCAATCTCTCATTTGACAACCACGTGGCCAAAGTGGTTAGAAAAACATTTTATATAGCCCACCTAATCATGAAGGGATTCACATCTAGATCAGGGGAGGTCATCGTGCCTCTTTACTCATCCCTCATCAGACCCATAATTGAGTACAATGCCCCTTTTGGGATGTACCTTACCAGACACCTGCAGCAACTGGAAAGACCCCAAAGTACCTCACCAAGAGGATCAAAGGGCTCAAACAGATGCCATATGCTGCCCGGTTAAAGAAACTCCAGCTCTACTCAGTGGCATACTGCTTGTTCAGAAGCGATCTGTGCCTGGCGTATAAAGCCATGTCCAACCGAATTAATGGACATGCTGCACCTCAGAAAATCCAAATCCCATCGAGCTATGCGCTTGAGAGACTTGAACCTCAGCACTGAAATAAATAGGACATGCTGGAGGGACAGATTCATAACCCAGAGGCTCCCTTCACTCTGGAATAAAATCCCAGTCCAAGTTAGGCAGAGTCCCTCATTGACTCTCTTCAAGAGGAATCTTGATGAGTGGATGGGAGATTGTAGGTTTACCCCGGGTATCACTTCTGTGTCACTGTTAGACAGAGGCACAGTATACTAACCTCGAAAAAGGGTATAGCAAAATAAATTTAAAATGCGTGGCGAAAGCCAAACACATTCTGGCTAGGCTTATAAATGTCCTAGGGCAGATAGCCTAGTATGAACCTATGAACCTATGTACATGTGTAATTATCTATATAGATATCTGGATAATCATATGTACATATATATTTACCATATGTCCTGAACATGGGATGTAGCCCTACCTCAGCCCCTATAGTCCCAACTCCGTAGTGCAAGGGGATGTTGGTATGTATAGCAGGTATATTAGTAGACTATTGCTACTGTAATAGGGATTGTCTTCACAAGCATAGTGTCTGTGGGAAGTCACATCTGCTTTTCACATGTGCGCTATTGGCTAGTAACAGACAGCCTAAGGACATCATAGTACAGTACTGCTGCAAGCACGTAATGCTCCTGTTGACTACAGCAGAGATATTGGCCAATAGATGTGGGCATTCTGACACATTCTGTACAGTCCAGAGGTATACACAGAACCCCTTAGTGCAGAACATGTGGACCAAGCCTGACAATATGGATGTTAACAGCCATGTAGATGGGTATAACACATAATGACTGGTATACATTCACCCCCATAGGTTATGCATTCACACACCCCTGTCTGTCCTGACACATAATAACTGCTGGTACAGAGATGCCATGGCCACATAATACCCACTAGATATTGAAATATATCTGTACAGCATCCCACCGCTCCATCTGACATACATGACTATTAAGGGAGGCCCAGCAGCAGTACATCTGGCAAGTATCTGCACATGACATCTCACTGGGTAAGTACACAAAGCTGCTAGGCATGTAACAAAGTACTGTGCAGGTTACAGGCAGACTGGCTCAACACTGCCCTACATCTCCTATGGGGGAATGCACATATACCTGCATATATAGCAGGCTCTACAGGCATGTCACAGCACAGGGTAAGATACACCTGTGTGAACGTACATAACCACAACAAATGTGAACACAGCCATAGCCACATATGGTAAGCTAACATAATATTACAGTATATGGACTATCTGTTCAACACCATTCTGATATGTGCCACGCAAACACTAACCCTACATATACTGGGCCGCTACACAGTGTGGCCTGATGCCTGACTGTGGTATGGGATATGTGTGCATATGGTTCTACAAACATGTAAGCCATGGTAACATACAGTAGAGCAGCATGTAACATCAGATTGGACAGGACCTAGAATGATGAAATCTACCACAGTGTGTACATAGGCCAAGGTACATATTGATAAAACACACACTGCCGACATTCACCATAAGTGCACAGACCTCAGTACTGTAAACACAACCACAGAATGTCCAGGTTATGTCATCAAATATAACCCCTACTGTACATAACATGTGTAGCAGTCTGATATCTCACTAGCTTGTTACCAGATATGATGACACTAATTATGGTGTACAGCACATATGCACCTCTTAATTCATGACATATGTACAAAGGTTGACAGAGTTGTGGCTGGAAGGACATACACAGGGCCAATATTGACATGTTGCTGTGATAACATCTTACATTTACTGTTGTAACAGGGTTTGTCGTAACATATGTCCTATGAGGGATATGAATTCTGTAACTGTCCCGGCTTTCAACATGTACAGACTGCAATCCTCACACTACCTTCTTCAGTTCATGGATACATGCTCTATGGATAACACATGAAACCAAAGGCACCACACACTTCCCAGTCTGCAAATGACCCTACAGATGGGGAGTCCTCATAAAATAGAACTGACATGACAGGTATTAATACCTGTAGGACAGCCATATCCGTACACACCCTGTTAAACCAACATTACTCCAAATGCAATATAGCAGCACTTACACTCTGTAGTCAAGTCAGGCACATCCACCTCCTGTTTGTTGGCCTGTTTTCACAGTGTATGTTGCCAGAGGTAAATCCCCAATCCATCTGAGATGCTGCTTGCCAAACTACAGATCAAGTTCCTGCTCACAGTGAATGGAAAGGCCCAACACCAACATGATGTTCCTAGATATTGGAGTGTGTTTCCATGCAATTGGCTATGGGAATGTTATCACAGCTGTTCCTCATGCAATCAGCTAGGGGAGGGCTGAAATTCATGCAGAGGCCATCAGCTGATCATGAGCATCACTTAAAATGCACATGCTGCTGCCTAAGCAAAGCAGGTGTAGGTCTCCACATCCACCAGTGAGGGAGTGAGAGAGGCAGACAGAGCCAATGACAAGTCAGGGAGGGGTGGTATGGTAAAATTTAAGCATGTTTGTGTCACACACCTACAAGAATAGGATATCAAACCCCTGATGACTATGTAGTGCTATCACAGTCCGATCCAGTTATGTGATGCACTACATAGGTTACCTGTTGCTGAGTCCTCAGAACATATATGTGATGGTGGGGGACATCTGCAACAGAGATATGGTAGCTATATGGTAGGTGAAGTACATGTGCCTGTCCACATGAACAGGTGCCAGTGTCAACACAGCCACACTGTTACAGGGATGCACACACAGCGACACACTTGGTAGGGCTAGGGACACAGCTCATCACTAATGAGATTGCCACAACACATTACTGTGCAGGTATCACATGCACCACATGGGTCATACCGAGGTTATATGGGCAAAGGGTATGGGGAGGTGTCTGACATCAGACAGCATGCTTCACTATGTGAATGGGGGTTGTAGTGAGTGTTGATGTGATCATACACATCATACACCACACACACAAACACACAGGGGGCCAGTACTGACATGCATGGGTACATTTTTGCACAGGTATGTGGTGGTCAACTGTGCCAGATGGCTATACAAGGCTAGGTGATGGGTATACCTTGGTATCAGGCCACATAACAATGGTCTGCATTGTGGCCCAGGTCTGTGGTTTCCGCATTTGCCCACACAGGTGGGTATTGTATCCACCATCCAGTCACCTAGGTGACTATTGCATGTGGCCAATGCTGTGCATCACTTGCCATGTATGTGTTCCTTAGTCCATAACGTGGACGGTGTCTGGGATGTGCACACCTCCCACATGCATGTACAGTGACATGTGGAACTGTACCTGGAGTGTCAGGACCATGTTGTGTACACAGATTATCATCAGATGTGCCAGTCTTGGCCACCTATGGCAGGAACTGGTAATGGACAGCAGGTTAACCCTGCACCTACATTGATAGCATGCTAATGGCATTCTCTGGTGCCAGT
This sequence comes from Protopterus annectens, assembly GCF_019279795.1. Lineage (NCBI taxonomy): Eukaryota > Metazoa > Chordata > Ceratodontiformes > Protopteridae > Protopterus > Protopterus annectens. Next base: position 811,719,593 of record NC_056744.1, read on the forward strand.
GGCATCTGTCCATACAGGGCATGTTTTCAGGCATGGTATGCCCTTTCTGGGTCACATGTGATGGTACCACAGGTGTTGCAGGTGTCCAGTGGGGAACATGGGATGGGGAAGGTGCACTGTCTGCATGTATGTGCTTATTGGACAGATGGACAGGGTGCCATGCCCTCTGCAGGCCACTGCAATAACTCCATAGTTACTATCGGTCACCAATATGCAGTGTACTACACACATATTGGCTGTTGCCTCGGCATATGTGTGTGTGTGTATGAGACATGGGTTGAGATTGTGCTCTGGGTAATACTGGGGTTGCTAACTGTGATTGCCAGGCCTTGATGTCACATGTATGTCACATGTATGGGTATGGATTTGCACCCAGCCTCTCAGCTATTTCACATCTGTTATCCCTGTACCGTGGACATTGTGATATATACTAGGGTCACCAAATAAAACATTTGCAAAACCCACCTGATTATTTCTATATTTCTACACAGGATTGGAGGGGCATACCTGACTGTGACTACATTTCTACATAGGATGGGGAGGCACATCTGACACTTGTACACATTTGCTAGGACTGTACTGGTATGTCGGGTACTCCATTTCAGTCTGTAGTCTTACCTATCATGCTGACTAGAGGCATACCAGTGTACTACAGATCTTAGCTATTAATTACCTACATATTAGTTTCTGACTTCCTACCCTTCAGAACTGTCATCTCACTGCCTGACCTGCTGTAGTCTGCCTGTGTAGGCCTGGGGCAGAGGTTACCCATAGGCCTCATTCAGAGGCCATAGCACAGCCTTTGTTTGTGTTTGTCTACACCTGTCCTGCTGGCTGTGACTGATGTTGGGTATGTGAACCCCCGTGACTGGCATGTGTGAGTCACTTACCTTGTAGGTGCCCCAGTATTGAGGGTGGTGCTGCAGGGCTGCCTATACATGGTTAAGCACAGGTAATGTGATGTTTGGCATCCCTTTTACTGTATGTGAGAGTCAGAGAGAGGTGTTATTCTCGGGGTCCCAACTGTGTCAGTGTATGTGCTATGCGTTGCCTCTTTGCCAAGGCCACGGCATACTGGGCATGCCTCCTTCTGCCTACTGGGGCAGGCATAGGGTTGTTCCTTCTGAGTCAGTCTGCACCTGTACAAGCCTTGGCAACGGTGGGAGCTGTGTGGCCCTACCCCCTGCTGTTCCTGCTGCAGCTGTTTCCTCAGGATCATATTATGTTGCATGGCACATACAAGGACAATTTGGGTACATGTAGCTGGTGAGTACTACAAGGCTCCATCGGATGTTTCCATACACTGGAACCATGACTTGAGCATCCCAAACACATGCTCTACTATAATTCTGGTCTGTGCGTGTACCTCATTTTGGAGTTCTTGTTCAGATGTGTGTGCATTGTTAATGGGTGTCATCAGCCACAGCTCCTGTGCATATCCAGCATCCCCCACTAGGTGACCATCAGGGATGTCCCCATTGGCAAATCCCTGGTACAGCTTTGTCAGATGCCAGATGTGTGAATCTTGATAGCTTGCAGGGCAGCCAGCACACACATTCATTATTATGCCCTGGGCATTGCACATGACCTGGCAGTTGATGGAGGGGAAGCCCTTGTGATTGATGGAGAGACTACCCCGCTCACTGGCTGGTGCTTTGATGCATATGTTCATGCAGTCTATAGCACCCACTACCTCAGGGTATTCTGCTATTTGGTGGAACAGTTGCATATTGCTGGCCAACTCCTCACGGGTGTTGGGGAAATATATGTGCTCACTGACATGTGCTGACATGGCATCCAGGAACTGGTGGAGTACCCTGGATTCTGATGCCTGTGAAATCCCCATTATATCCCCAGTTGGCCTTTGGAAGGTAAATGCGGCTAGTATTCATAGGCCTACACATACCTTGGTATCCACTGGGATGGGTTCCTCTCTGTTAATTCTGTGAGTCAGGCATGGCCGGCACAGCTCAAAAATTTGCTGAAGGAGGTCCCTGTCCACCCCTATAGTGCTCCACTATCTCCAGCTCATGTTGCCCCTGGTAGGTTACCCTGGGTCTGTACACTCTTCTTTGTCTCCTCACTGTGGGTTGGTCGACAGCATTCACATCCTCACCACCCTCAGCCTCCTCCACAACTTGTTGTATGATAACTATTGCAGCCCCTATCATTTTGCTGTTATGAGTGTTAAAAGTTCCCTGCTTGTTTACACTGATGGTGTAGAGTGTGGGAAAAAACAGAGGGGAAGGTGTTTGTATAGTTTATCATAGTGTTCTGAGCTCGGCTGGTCTGCTGCCTGTGTAATTGGCTGATTCTGATGCATTTCACCTGTCAGCTAAGCAAGTTCTCCTTAATTACCTTCCTACTGTTGTTTTCCTTTCCCATTATCTTTCTGTTTAAGCCCGTGTGTACGCCACGCAGAGTGCTCGAATGTACACACTGCTGCCATTTCCTGGTTTAACTTCTTCTTTCTTCCTGTAAAACCCTGTGCGCACACCCGCTTAGGCTTTATAAAGAGTGCTAGGCAGGTTTAGACACAAACCCTAGCTTAGCTGTGCTAAGCTAGCAGCACACCCGAGCCACAGGGCTCCATTCCGTTTACAGTATGCCTGACACACACTCCCATGATGTCACCTAACTCTTAGGCTTGCACCAAGCTATTCCTACTCTTACACTGTTGGGACCTGGCTCATATGCTGGGGAAAACTGGGATTCACTATCCTTCCTCTCATTTGCATAGGATTGCTTACTAATGCATAGTTACATGTCTCACACTGAGCCTCCCCCCTTAGCAACCACTACTCACTAGCCATGGTTTCTTCTGCCTGCCATTGACTTGCATGGCAGAATACTGATTTTAGTTAGCATGCTTAATTTAGGTTCATTTTGTTATTTTTCCCCCCGATCCTGTTTACGTGCCACTGCCCTATGCTTAAACAGCCGGGATCGGCTAAAAAAAAATAAAAGTTGATTTCTGTATTTTTTTTATGTTTGCAATGCCAATGAACTTATACTTGGCCATTGGCATGCTTACTACATGATATGTAGCCTTTATTTGGAGCTGTCACAGCTCTGTTTTGGATTTTGCATAAATGTACTCGGTTACTAACCGAGTACATTTCTGCAGATAGCACTAGTCCTGCATGGACTGTTGCAAGCTTCCTGGATTGCAATATCACCTCATTTGCATAGATTTCTCCTGCAAATGGGGTGATTTGCATACCAGGGCTTAGTCCATGCAGGATTAGTGCAAGAGCACTCATGAACACCCCTGCAGGCTGCTCCTGGATCACATGGCAGACATATTGCCTGCTTGAGCTCCTGTACTGATCTTGCATGCTGTGCAAGCTTTCGAAAATCGGGGGAGTATTTATAGTATAAAGGGGAAGGTTTGTCAAGAATTATTAATGATAGACAAATTGTGGATCATATCATGAATGAAAAAGAAGAAGTGAAAATCATGATAGGAGCCCTTAATAAGGCATTTGATGCAATTAGGCATGAAATCTTATGGGTAATAATGAAAGAATATAATACAACTGAGAAAATTAGGAAATTATGTATGTCAGCATATGGTAATAATAAAGTGAAAATACTTGTAAATGGCTAGTTAAGCCATGAGGTACATATGAATAAAGACAGAGATATCTAACAAGTTGTATACTATTTGCTTTAGCTATGAATGTGATACTATATGAAATCTTTTTCTAGCTTTCTCCTTGTTAGGGGTTGCCACATCGGATCACCTGTTTGCTCATGATTGGGAGTGGAGTTTTAGGGTGTCAAGCTGCCAGCCCAATGCCCAATCTTCCACAGAAGGCACACACATGCACTCACTCATGCCTAGAGCCAATTTCGAGTGTCCAATTCACGTACAGCATGTCTTTAGGATGAAATCAGAGCACCCAGAGGAAACCCATGCCACCAAAGGGAGGACATGCAAACTCCGCACAGAAGGCACCACAGCCAAGGATCGGACCAGAAAACTTCTTGCTGTGTGGCAGCAAAGCTAACCGCTGCACCACCACGACCACCCTGTGATACTATATGAAATAAATTACATAATTAAGGAGGTTGGATATATAACAACTGAAAGGTTAAGGATTCCAGTTCTGTTAACATGTGTAGATGACATTTTAATCATTTCAAAAAACAAAATTTGGATAAAAGAAGTAATAATTTGCACAAATGAGTGGCTATAGGTGATAGGGATGGCTTTAAATAAAGAGAAAAGTAAAGGTATTGGTGATGTTGTAAAGATAGGGGGCATATATTTTGCAATGAATAGAATTTGTATGGTATAAAGTTTGGGAATAAAGATGAAAGTAGAACTGAATGGGAAGCAACAATAGAAGAAGCAAAACAAACCTGTAGTTTTGGAGAACATACACATTATCATTCAGAAAAAAGGCTTATTTAATAAATTTAGTACCAATGGGGAAATGGCATACTTAGCAAGTGTATTTATGTTGGCAGCAGTATTTGAAAAGTATTTATTGCAGATATTTTTTTCATTTATGTGGGGTTCCAGATTAAACCCATTAAAAAGAGGAGCTTTGCATGTACATATAGAAAAAAGAGGTTTAAGGTAAATTAACACTTGGGTATACGCTGCTTCATTAAATCTGTACAAAGTGTTAAAGTGGATAAATGAAAAAGATGAGAGAGTAATAATACAACAGTATATAAGTATGACAAAATTTGCTGTATAGTAAATAAGTAAAAAAAAAGAATGTAGGAATTAAAAAATAAAATGTTAACAAGAAAAATATTTTTGTGGAAAATAAAAATTGATGACATACAAAAATATAGAAAAGCATAGTATAAGTGTGCATTGATGAAACGTTATTATGTAAACCATCTTTTCAAAGATATAAAAAATTGGATAAAATAAACATGGATATGATTAAATATGGATATTATAAGAATAGAAGAAGAAAATGCTAGTGGGGTTCAATAAACTCTTTGTAGGCTTTGAGTGAAACCTATACAGAGTTTATGTGTTTGCATGGTGAGCAGCAGTAGGAATTACATATTCATGCTGTGTACCATATTTAAACATAAACAGGGATGGTTTCATGGCTAGCAACAGTGTTGCTGACCAGGAAACTATGTAAAGCAACATGGATAGGAGCAGAAAATGTAGACCTGTTTACCTATAATCAAACTAGGTCTGTGGGATTGCCACAACGATTACCAGGGTTAATAATATAACAATGTATATGGTCCAAACACATTACAGGACAATGTATACAGTGCAGAGTATTGTGTAATACCATTTCAGGCATTATGAATAAAAGTTGTGCAAATGACCCATAATGGCACATAGACTGTCATTTGAAATAAACAGAGTCAGGGGAAATAGAGACACACAGATGAATTGTAGCAATGAACACAGAGAAAGAAGAAGAGTTAAACATGTACAGCAGATGAGGGACTGTAAATGGAAGACAGTTGTAGCAGGAACACTAATCACATATCGACATGGCACAGTACGGACTGTACAGTGAAAATGTATATTATGTAACTGTCATACAAGGTGAGATAACAATGGAGAAGATACTTTTGTGATATAAGCATCCTGACATGAACAATGGAGAGGACAACTTTCGGGGATGTTATATACAACTGGGGCTAGAAGCATATTGTGAGGCTATGCAAATTTATTTGCCTGAATATGACTGTAATGTCAGCAGAGGTTTCCAGCAAGTGGGACACAGTTACAGGCTCATGGACAACAGTAAACAGAAGCACACACAATCATGGACAATATCAGAATAATACCACCAGTAATCCCATGTCTCTGACATAACATATGTGATACTGAGTGATCATTGATGGTTCTGCATGAACACACTTGTGCAACTATTATGACATGTCAGCAATCTGTGAGGTAATCAAGCACAGCGTCCTGACACTGTAACATCTGCTCGAGGTGTTACAAGGGACACTGCTCTACCTGTATGTGACATTCCAGGCTAGTTAACTTGTGTGCATGGCATATATGTGGCACAATCCCTACTGTCATGAATGTAACCCATGCCATCAATGTTGTCAAACAGCTATGTATGCACTGTGTGCATTACTGGAACAGCTATCAGAAATGCATCTGGTTGATAGGGATTCTGCACCATCAGACAGTAATGTTTATGCGGTTCCCTATTAAGTAAATGAACACTTAATATAGAGAACGCTGTTTGACAACTAAATGGCAAAAATGGCAAAATCCCGAAGACATGAAACGGCAATTTTTTTCCAGGGAAGAAAATCACTGGGCCGTTTTCAGGACTTTGCTGTTTCCTCTGTCTTGAATTTGGTATATTTAAGTAGGGGGTGTGTGGGGGGTGAAGTCCCCCCCCCACTTTATTTTGTGTTTGTTTTTTTTGTTTTTTTTTTTTGTTTTGTTTTTTTGCGGAGCAGAGATTTTTGTCCTGGGAAAAAAATCACTGTTCCTTTTGTTTGGAATTTTGTCTTTTTTTTTTTTTTTTGGGGTGTCGATTATACAGCATTCGCTATTTTCAATGTTCACCATTATAATATAGACCCTGTTTATGCAACAAAAAGAATACCTAGGTATGGCCAATAAGATGTGTGGGAACTCGCTGTGACAAAGGTGGTACACTTCATTTACACATCACTGGAAGATGTGTAGGGAGGTGCATGAAGAACTGTGCATTGTACTAAGTTATTGGTGTGATGAAGGCTGTGAACTATGGAGGTATTATGGCCTTTGATGTAAATATCCTGCACATACTCAGGAGGTGGGTTACATACAAGGGATTAGTCACCACTGTGGGCACATGCTGCTGGACATTCCATATACCATCTACCCCAGGATACAGGTTATACACCACTTGGTCTACTCATAGGGGTGTAATGTCTACATTGTCATTGGGTTGTGCATTTGTTTTCACAAAGTAAAAAAAATATATGTTTTTGTTACATCTCATGTGTGGTCATGGCTGTGGTAGCAGTCTTTGGTGTGTATTGATACTGTCTGTATTATACTAATATCACAGCTGAAGTCAATGATTGTCCACAATCTGTAGCCCTCCATTCAGTTGTTTGGACACAGGATGTGTATATCATTCTTGACACCTGTCACTTAAATAAAGGATAGATTAGGGAATTGCAGGGAGCCCTAATGTATGGACCTTACCTTTGGACTCGAGATATAGGTTACTTCACACATTTCAACATATTTAGATACCATGTATGTGATCCAGTGATCTACTTGGTGATATAGTGTTTATGGCCACTTGTGACAGTGTTGAGTTAATACCTCAGTGTGGATTTGTATCAAAGCTTTGGCCTGGTCAGGTTCCACAAGATGATAGTGTTGTCATCATGCATGCCCTAAATGACCTTCTTGAGGACATCTAACAGATGTAACAGACACGGATGCAGCATTAACAACTCACACATGTCTTTTGCACACAGCCGGGATATTTCCAGTGTCAATTTAGAAAAGGTCCATGATTACATGCTGATCTACCTTACAGATGAGGTGAGTTAAGATGTGTCTATACATGATTGCATCAGGTGTTGCCTCCCCCCACTCAGAGGGATGCATGTTGATGTACACCCTTCTACGGGAACATATTTCATCTGGAGGATGTGTTGAAGTTTGGATCCAACTGTGTCAGGTAGGTGTATGTTCCGAGTCATGCCATAGCTGATCCGTGATATTGTCACAAACCACTGATTCTGTGTGATAAGCCTTGATGAAAATAAGACAGTGCAAACTGCCTATCTTGATCTGGCCTAGGGTTTTGACACAATCCCCCCACTCAGGTATTATTGTAAAACTCTCCCAGCTGGGGATTAGCTCTTACTTTACTCGATGGTTAACCAATTAGCTTACCAACAGAACACATACTGTGAAAGTTGGGGAATCAACCTCTACCAGTAGAGCTGCCATCAGTGGTGTACCCCAAAGATCTGTGCTGGGACCTTTATGGTTTGGATTCTATTTCTCGGCACTCCAGGTTAAAGTCTACAACCTTTGGCTTACCAAGTTTGGTGATTATTGCATATTAGGTGCAATCACTGAGTCCACCAATGATGTTAAAATATTACAGGAGGGGATAACAGACAAATGATTGGTGCCAAAGCCACAAGGTCTACAAATAAAATAAAACAATGTTTCATTATTTTTGCCTTCTGCAAAGTGGAATTCCCTGCTAATTACAACATTGACAATACCCCTCCCCATGCTCACACCCAGTGGTACAAGAACTCAAAACACGTACAGACAGCAATCTTGAAAGGCTACGTCAAGCACCTCATAAGTCAGGCCATTGTATTCAGATCTGAAAATGCAATAACAGCACTGTACTTAACCCTCATCAGAACACTAACAGAGTACAATGCTCCATTTTGCATGTACCTCACCAGACACCTGCAGCAGCTGGAGAGACCACAGAGGTTTCTCACCAGGAAAATACAGGGCCTACAAGCCATGTCATGACTTATTTGGATAGACTGAAAGCCCTATCACTGTAAATTGTACTGTATAGGATGAGGTGACTTGTGCCTGGCCTACAGGCCAGTCTCTGACCCTGCCTTGATGGAAATACTGCACATCCAGAAATCAGCTATAGCTGATGACATCAGCAGAAACTGGTAAGTGGAAGATGTGGGACACTGCTATTATGATCTCCCTCTGCCATGGTGCTTGCATAAAGTACTGAGCTCTGTAGTCTGTATACCTGAGATAAGTAGGGTTTTCTGTTTTCACTGCAGTCAGTCGTGTGTGTCTGTGTGTGTGTGTGTGTGTGTGTGTGTGTGTGTGTGTGTGTGTGTGTGTGTGTGTGTGTGTGTGTGTGTGTGTGTGTGTCTATCTAGTCAGATTAAAAATGGTTATCCTACAGTTACCACTCCAGTCCCATGGATTGACAGTATTTTGACACGTGCACATGCCTGCACATATATTTCATGCAGGCCTCCCAGCATCTTCTCTGCAACAGCCACTGCTGATGTCATCCACTATATGTTGTCCTGCAGTCTTGTAAAAGTCAGACGTGTACCACAATGCTTCTGTGAAGTACTGAGTTCTGTAGTCTGTGTACTTAGATATGTATGGGTTCCATTTTCACTGCAGTCAACTGCGGGTGATGTTTGTGCACTTGCTTGACATTACTGAGAGCCTTTTACACCACCATGTGGGACACTGTTCATACCATATTCTCCTCACTAGAAACTGCTGATGTCAGCAGCTAAAAATTATTGTCTGAGACACTCCAAGTTAGACTTGAGCTATGGTGCTTGCCTTAAATACAAAGTTCTGTAGTATCTGTACTTAGATGGGGGTTCTGTTCTCACTCCAGTCAACTGGTGTGTGTGTGTGCGGGGGGGGGTCGGTGTTTGTGCACTTGCTCGACATTACAAAGAACCTTTTACACCTACATATGTGACACTGTTATTACGATATTCTCCTCACAGATATTGCTGATGTCATCTCTGTAAAGTGTTGTCTGAGACGCTCAAAGTCAGACTTCAGGTGTAGTGGTTGCCTTGAATACAGAGTTTTGTAGTCTGTGTACTTAGAGAGGTAGGGGTTCTGTTCTCACTACAGTTAACTGTTGTTTTTTTTTTGTGTGTGTGTGTGTGTGTGTGTGTGTATGTGTGTGTGTGTGTGTGTGTGTGTGTGTGTGTGTGTGTGTGTGTGTGTGTGTGTGTGTGTGTGTTTGTACACTTGCTTGACATTACAGAGAGCATTTTACACCAGTATGTGGGACACTGTTATTGCCATATTGTCCTCTTCAGGCACTGCAGAAATAATCAGCTATATCTGATCTGTGGATATGCACTATTTCCACCAGGGCAGTTTCAGAGACTGGCCTGTAGGCCAGGCAGAAGTCGTCACCTCATCCTTATGAAACAGATAACAATGGCACGGCTTTCAGTCTATCCGCATACATTATGGGAAGGTTTGTAGACCCTGTGTTTTCTAGTTGAGAAACCCTGTGGTCTCTCCAGCTTCTGCATGTGTCTGGTGAAGTACATGCAAAACAGAGCATTATACTCTACTAGTGTTCTGATGAGGTTCGAGTACAGTGCTGTAGTATAATCCTCAGATCTGAATAAGAGGGTGTGACTTATGATGTGCACAACATAGGCTTTCAAAACTAGTGTAGACACTTGGTGGTCGAAATTCAGATTGCTATCTAAGTATGTTCCCAGGTCTTGTATCACTAGGTTTCAGCATAGCAGGACTGTTGTCAATGCTTTAATTAGCAGGGAATTCCACTTTGCAGAAGGACAAAATAAAGACACATTTTTGCATTTAGTTGTAGACTGCATGGCATTGTCACCAGTCATTTGTCTGTATAAGCCCCTCCTGTAGTATGTTATCATCACTGGTGGACTCAATGATTTCACTCAGTATGCAAGAATCAGCAAACGTTGTAAGCCAAAAGACCATATACTTTAGCCTGAACTGCCGAGAAATAAATTCCAAACAGTAAAGACCTAAGCGCAAATCCCTAGGGTATCCCAATAGTGAGAGCTGTACTCATACAAGTTAATTCCCCAACTTTCACAGTATGTGCTCTGTTAGTGGGCCAGTTGGTTACAAATCTAGTGATATAAGGGTTTATCCCCAGCTGGTAGAGTTTCTTCAATGATACCTGCATCATGGATTGTGTCCAAACCCTAGGCCAGATCAGGATAGGCAGTATGCACTGTCTTACCTTCATTCAGGCCTATCACACAGAATCAATGGGCTGTGACAACATCACAGATCCCCTATCGCATGACTCAGCACATGCACCTTCCTGACACAGTTGAATACACACTTCAACATACCTTCGACACAGGCTATGTTCCTGTAGAAGGGTGTACAACAACATGCATTCTTCTGAGTTGAGGTGGTACAGCATCTGATGCATGCATGTATAGATACATCCTGACTCTCCTCATCTGTGAGGTAGACTAACATGTAATCATAGAACTTTTCTAAATGGACACAAGTAATATTCCAGCTGTGTGCAACAGACCTGTGTGAGTTGTTAATGGCACATCATGTCTTTTACATCTGTTACATGTCCTCAAAGAGTAATTGACAGCATGCATGGTGACAACACTGTCATTCTTTTGAATTTGTCAAGCCCAAGCCATTTGACCAAAATCCACAACAAGGTATTCACTCAGCACTGTCAGATTAGGCCATAAACATCTATCTCACCAAGTGGGGAGACCACTGTATCACATACAGTATGTGATATCTAATTTTGTTGAAATGTGTTAAATGACCTATATCTCAGGTCCAGTGATCAGGTCCATACATCAGAGCTGTCTGCTAGGCCCTTCCTATCCATTATTTAAATCACATACATCACAAATGACATACACCTCCTGTGTCCACACAGCCACCTGAAAGACTGCAGATTGTTGACAATCATTGATACCAACATACATATTAGTATAATACAAACAATATCAACACACACCAAAGATTGCTGCCACAGCCATCACAACAACTGCAGTAAAACAAAAACATAAGGTGATTTGTTACATCAGGGAAAACAATAATCCAAGGATAATGTAGACATCACACCCTGTAATCAGACCACTGTGTATGTCACCTGTGTCCTGGGGTAGATGACATGTGGAATATCTACTAGCATGTGGTCACAATGCTGACTACTCCCTTGTATGCAACACAACTACTGAGTATGGGAAGGTTCATAGGTTCATAGATTAGTACTAAGCTAACTGCCCTTGTGAGCCATTTTAAGCCTAGCCAATTATCCCTTATGAGACTCAAAGCCTGCACCTTGTGTTTGTAAGGCAAACACCTTAACAATTAGGCCACCCTCCCAACCCTAAACAGCCTCTGCAAGGCTTGAACACAGGACCCTGCACACCATAGACAAAGTTATTTATCTCTAAGCCATGCCAACATCACAGGCCATAATACCTCCATAGTTCTCAGCCTTCATCACACCAATAACTGAGTATAATGCACCCATTTTCATGTACCTCTCTTCACATCTTCCAGTGATATGTTAATGTAGTGTACTACCTTTTCCACAGTGACCTGTCACACATATTATTGGCAAAACCTAGACATTCTTTTTGTGACATAAACATTACTGTTTGATTATGCGGAACCCCCATCAAGTTGTTACACCAGATGTTTGTGTGATACCTGTTCCAGTGATGTACACATTACACATCTAGCTGTTTGACAGCATTGATGACATGGGTAACATTCATGAAGGTATGGATTGTGCTATATATATATATGTATATATATATATATATAGAGAGAGAGAGAGAGAGAGAGAGAGCTATAGCTATAGACATATATGCCATGCACACCATTCAACCAGCCTGTATTGATCGTAATGTCACATACAGGTATAGCAGTATCCCTCCTGACACCTTCAACAGATGTTTCAATGTCAGGAAAGTGTGCACAATTATCCTCATAGTGTGTGGACATGTCATAATAGTTGTACAAGTGTGTTTGTGCAGAACCATCTCTTGATTATTTAAAATTACATATGTTAAATCAAAGACATGGGACTACTGGTGGTGTTATTTTGATATTGTCCAAGAGTGTGTGTGCTTCTTTTACTGTTGCCCATGAGCCTTTACCTGTGTCCCACTTGCTGGATATCTCTGCTGAGATTACAATTATATTCAGGCAAATCAGTTGGCATTGCTTCAAAATATGCAACCTACCCCAATTGTATATAATATCCACAATAGATGTCCTCTGCATTGTTCATGTAAGGATGCTTATCTCACACAGACATCATCCACATTATGCAACCTTGTGTGACAGCCATAACACACATTTTTAATGAGCAGTTTGCTCTGTGCCATATTGATATGTGACTGGTGGTTCTGCTGCAACTGTCTTCCATTGACATGTCCTCATCTGCTGTACATTAGGTTGTTTCACCTGTCCTCTTACTCTGTGTTCATTCCTACAATTCATCTGTGTGTCCCTATTCAATACACACACTTCCCCTGAGTGTTTATTCTTACATGGCAGTCTATGTACTCTTACAAATCATTTGCACAACTTTGGCACAAAATGCCTGAAATGGCATTTCACAATAGTCCGCACTGTATACACTATCCTTCTGTGTGTTTAGACCATATACATAGCTATATGTTAAACCCTGGTAATCATTGTGACATTCCATGCAATCCCACTAACCTATTGTGCTATGAGGGAAACAGATTTGCTATTTGTGTTGCTTTATACAGTTTCCTGGCTGGCAACACTGTTGGCAGCCATGAAACCATGCTTATTTACATTTAAATGAGGTGCACAGCATGGATATGTAATTAGCGGTGTTGCTCACTGCACATCCCCGTGCACACACGTAAACTTTATGTAGGCTTTGTGTGAAGCCTACATGATGTTTATTGAATCCCAGGGATGAACTTTTCAAAGAGCTTTTCAGGTCCCCTTTTAACTGGTACTTGAAATTACTGTTAATGATACCACTTCAAAAGTTAGACATTTCAATATTACATGTGAAATGTGGTACAAATGTCAAACAAACAGAACTTTATGCAGTCATTTGTAGTGTTTGATAATCTAGATTACATCTGTAAACAAATTTAGTCATGTTCTAACCATTTGTGATGCAGTTCATGCACTCAGAAGGAAGTGTTCCAATCCCTCTTATAAACACAGCTTTCCAGCAAAGGCCACACACCTAGTATTGGTTTCTAATTTATTATGCAGCTATTTTGATTTATATTTTATTTTTTACCTCTGAATTTACTGTTATAATGAGGTGTGACTGTGAGTGACAGTGATGTTAAGGACATCCAGCATTTTATTGTGACGGGCAGAACTGGTATGTTAGGTCAGAGTGACAGCTTTATGAATTACTATCCATTGTACAATGTTAGCTCAGTGTACTTAATTTAATATTTAGTTGATGTTTGTATGATTTATTAATACACTTTGACTTAAATTACTGTTTTAATTTCTTTGAAATCTGTTATCACAGATTTTGATTATTATTTTTTTAATTGTTTGTAGCTGAGAATGAATTCCTTAATTGAGTATGCTATTAATGAATTATAAATCACAAATATCTTGCCCAGTACACTAAATGCTATGTATGTATAAAGTTAATTTTAATTTCTTTGAATTCTGTGATCACTGATTTTGATTATTGTTTTTTTTTATTGTTTGTAGCTGAGAATGGATTCCTTAATTGAGTATGCCATTAATGAATTATAAATCACAAGTATCTTGCCCAGTACACTAAATGCTATGTATGTATAAAGTTAATTTTAATTTCTTTGAATTTTGTGATCACTGATTTTATTATTTTTTTAATTGTTTGTAGCTGAGAATGGATTCCTTAATTGAGTATGCCATTAATGAATTATAAAGCACAAGTATCTTGCCCGGTGCACTAAATGCTATGTATGTCTAAAGTTAACACCTGATAACACTGATGATCTGTGTTCTTCATGTCAAAAGTTGGTTATTAGTAATAAATCTATACTTAATGAAGATGATTACACTTATACAATTGGTACAGCTTGGAAATCTGTTGTAACATACATTAATGACTTGACTGAAAAGATAAATAATATTAGGCAAAATGTAAATAGAACACATTTAAGAAAGGAAGTGTCTACTGTCAGTAAAGATCACTCAGCCTCTATTAAACCTGATACTAACAATGATAACTTTGGAATCAGGATACAAATATTCACCAGTCTGATGATTCACGGCATATAGAAGAAAAAAGTAAGAAAGGAAGGTCACAATAAATAACTAGGGAGAGTAATAATTCAATATGTATATATATATATATATATATATATATATATATTTATATAGAGTCACCTCATAATCTCGAAAGACTGAAATCTCACATTTCAGTTTTTTGAGACCATGAAATCGAATCCACACAACACTGAAAGCCCAAAACCATGAAGCCAAAACCGCAAAATTTAAAACACCGGACACAAAGCACACACCACACCACACATATACCACAACACCCACACCACAAAATAAACCCAACAGCACACATGCACTAATGTACATCACAAATAAGCAGGGTGACAAGACCCCCTGCAGTCACCATGTGGGAGGCTGTGCCCCTCACACCCCCCTACTTATTCGAAAAAACAGCCAGATAGAGACCACCACGATATAAATACAACTAATTTATTGTGAAACAAGCGCTTTCACATGCATCCAAGCACCCCCCTACTTATATATACTAACTCCAAGATCGCCCAAACAGCAAACAAAAGCAAACTCATGCACACGCACATTCTACAGTCTCCCTCACACACACACACACACACACACACACACACACACACACACACACACACACACACACACACACACATCACACACATCACACACACATCACACATAACAGCACACTCACATACACTCAAACTCCCACCCAAAATCCTTACAAAACACTCACTTACCTGAGATTACACCTAAATCCGCACAGAGCACTGCACACCATCCACATACAACCCCAGACATTACGTAACATAAAGCCATAACTGCAAATTCGAGATATTCAAATTCACGATTATGTACTTTTGCTATTTCAAAACTTCGACTTTATAGTCTCGAGATACTGAAATTCGACATTTCAGTATTTTGAGATTATAAAGTGTTTTTCTCTCTCTATATATATGTATAAATACTAAATACATATTGCTTTGTTATGTAACTCACAGATTACAGGGAATCATAACGTTGTTCAATCACAAAATATTCATTGTACAGAACATGACATCATTATTCAGGCTAAAAGCAAGAGCTAAAAATTGAACTTGGAAAGATTAAAAAACATTACTGTACAAAAAGAGGCAAAAGACCAAAGTTGACAAAACTGCTCAAGCTGTGGAAATACAAAAACAGCTGAATGCAATGAAATAAGTGAGATTAATAACACCGATGTTGATGAAGATCATTCCTTTGTAACAACTGATAGAGCAGACATTACTGAAATAGAAGTGAGATGCTTCAGATCTAGTTAGAAATGAAGTACTTTGTAATTGGAGATTCAGTTATCAGGAACTGATACTTATATTTACAGAGAGGATAATGAGTACTGAATTGTGTTATACTTGGTAGGAACAAAACACAGGATGTGAAAAGGGCATTAGAACGCCTTAATGTAAGAAAGTGTGCAGCTGTTTTTGCTCATGTTGGTACAAATATTCTTATCTTTAAATACTCTCTGACTGTTAGTAGGGAACCTACATCCTTCTTAGATAGCATACAATGTGCATGTGTTACGACAAAATTTTCACAACTTACATATAGAAGGGAGAGTCAAGTCCATGTGAATGAAAACATTTTTAGGGTAAATAACTACATGAAAAAAATCGCCAGTTTAAAAAGGGGAAATGTGTAAAGCATCCAAGCTTAAATTTGAGCAAATATATTTAGACACAATGGCATGCACTTGTCAAAACAAGAGAAGTTAATTGCAATATTTAAATAACACAAGACAAGGATCTTTGCCGCATCAGAAATTTAACAGTTCACAGATAGCAGCATTTATGTATCTGTGCTGTGTGTTAATGACAGGAGCATTAGTAATGCATTTTTATTGGAAAATATGCTGCATTCCCAAAAAATTGAAGTTGTTATTGCTTGTGAAACAAGGTTAAAGAACAATGACTGGAAACAAGTAATTTCAGACTATAAATGTTTTTACAGTAACAGACATTCTAACAAAAATCACATGAAAGTATTATGATAAGAATTAAATAATGTTATGAGCCTATTTGGGGTAACTAGACCCACTTAGTATTAGACCTATTGCCATTTTCCTAGGTGATCTAAACTATCCAACTACAGATTGGTAAACCTACACCACAACTAGTGCAGAAGGACAGAGATTCCTAGATTTTGTCTAGACAAACACCCTGGAAAAATCATTCAGAGTGCCCACTAAGGGGAATAACATCTCAGATCTTGTCCTTACTAATATGAGAACGTCTTACACCATCCTATGTATGTCTTCACCACTTGATAGGTCTGAACATAAAGCAGTCTACTTTGAAATAAAATTGATATCAGACATCCCTTCCAAACAACGTACCTTTAGAAATTTCTCTAACACAGACTATCTACTGAGTGATACATTAACAAACTTCAAATCCCTACCAAGCCCAGTTAAATCCACTGAATATGTTGAAATGTACACCACCACATTATACCAGCATGTAAACAGCTGCATAAATGCAGCTGTACCCAAGAGGAATAAGTGCAGGACAACCCCCAGAAACAAACCCACATGTTGGAACCATAATGTCATCAAGATTTACCATAAAATGTAAAGAACTTTGAACAAGAGTAAGAAGATTAGTTCCCATAAATAAATAACACAGGAGCTTAATAAAATCTACCAAAGCCAGGTTTAAGACATAACATACCTACCCAAGCCAAAGACACTCACAATGTCTTTTTTACTTATGCTTGTCATCTCAAAAACACAATGGAACAATGCACTGAAATGATTGCAAACAATGTTACCTACACTGAAGATAAAGATATAGTGAACCTACTGGCATATACATTTAGCTATAACTTTAGCACCCCCCCCCCTTCTGTCCATCAAGATATACCTAAAACCAGACTGCCTCCAGCTAATGCACAAGACCAAGTCTAAACATTGCTATCAAAAGCTAGAAATATTGCCTTGATAGGTCCTGAGAATATCCCTAGATGCATCTTTGCATGAAACATAATCTAACCACATCCTCAACAACACTATGCTACGCACCTTGTAGGTTTTCCTCCAAGTGAATGTTGAACAGATATAGTAATTTCCCTGAATAAGGGAGGACCTTCCACAGACGCGTCAATTAGAGACCTATAAATCTAACCAGCCTCATATGCAAAGCCATGAAACGACTTATCATGGAAATAATAAATCTTGGCCTGTCTCAGTTTGGATTTGTCATGGGCAGGTCATGCTTACACAATCCAGTGGACTTTTTTGAAAAGATCAACAATGCAATGATTGAAGGCAAAATTTTACACACCTCATACCTCAACCTGACAAAGCTCTTGACACAATTGCCCACTCAGGCATAGTAGAAAAGCTAAGTAAACTGGGAAGAAATCCCTATGTCACCCACTGGATTGCCAACTGGCTCCCAGATAGGACACAGAAAATAAAAATAGGGGAAGTTGTGTCCACAAACAGGCCAGTTATCACTGGGGTTCCCATCGGTTCTGTGCTTAGACATCTCTTGTTTGGCATCTACTTTTCTGAAGTAAAGGCCAGTACCAAGGAACTCTGGTTAAGTTTGCAGATGAGTGCAAGTGAGTAGTATTCATTGAATCCCCAGATGAATTAGCCATCCTGCAGGAAGGTTTGTCCAAATAAATAACTGCTGCCAAAATCATGGATTGAAACTAAATGCCAAAAAATGCATTATTGTATCCTTTGAGATGTCATCTTTCTAAGAGAACTACTACATTCATAATACACCTTTAACACTGGACCCAGTTGTTTGGGATTTGGGAACTAATATGGACAGTGACCTAACTTTTGACCGACATACGGGGCCATAATTGTAAGAAAGTCCTTCTATATTGCACAACTTATTAACAAGGGAATTGTGTATAGATCTAGGGATGCCATTGCCCCCTTTTATTCAACTCTCATTAGGCCAGTCATTAAGTATAATGCCTCCGTTGGCATGTATATGTTGAAACACATGCAACAACTGGAACATCCACAGAGACAGCTTACTACAAGGATACAAGGCCTAAAGAATATGTCCTACATGGAATGATGGAAAGCCCTTTCACTGTACTCAGTATCCTACTGACTGCTAAGAGTTGACCTATGTCTGGCATACAAGATATGCTCTGACCCAATACTGATGAATTTACTGGACATAAGCAAGTCAAATGGCATCAGAAATACTTGGACCAACGGTCTAAACCTCTTCTGCAACATCAACAGAATGCTTTAGAGGGACAGATATATCTCACAGAAGGTACTACTGCACTGGGGCAGACTCCCATCTACATAAAACAAAGTTCAGTCCTGTCCATATTCAAGCGCAACTTGGGTCAATGGATGGGAAAGTGAAAAGTTGCCCCAGGACTGCCCCATGTACTACTAATAGACAGAGGAAGCTCCTAGATTCTTTATCCCATGCATAGGTCTCCTTGAATTATCCACGGTATAATCCCGGTTATTCTCACTAAGATTGATACATAATTATTAGCCACGGGACTAGGAAGGCCAGTCTCTAACCAAATCGGATAGATTAATTCAAGCACAAAAGGGAAATTCACTAGGCTTACAATGAAGCAGCTAGCCTAAAACTTACCTATGAACCTATGAAGCCTTTGATTATTGCATATTTGATAATAACACAAACATTGTAGATTGTACAACTGTGACAATAAAGACACCCCTAAAACAGATAATTACTAGAGTGCAACTGTGACAATAAAGACAACCCAAAAATAGATAATTGCAGGAGTGTATAGAACACCAAAGTCAAGTGTTGACGATCTTGTAGAATTCATACATATCCAGTCTGAAATACAGGAGGAAAAAAAATAATAGTGGCAGGGAACTTACATTTACCAGAATCCGACTGAAATCATGTTGTTTTAATAACTTTCAGTAAGGAAATTATTTATGTTTATTTAGGAGTAACAATTGATACAGAATGTACAAAAAAAAAAAAAAAACACCAGGCAATGGAACATTCTGGGCATTGTTTGTACTCCGAAGGAAAAGGCTGTTACTTCATGTCAAGTTTTACCAATGTTGCTCTGCAGTGATCAGGGATTATAAAGGTTAACCTAGTGATAGATAACAATACCAAACTGAAATCTAAACCCTTTCACAGAATATTAATAACAGACAATATGGAAGCAAAACTGTTACTATGTAAAACTACTTGGAGGCATGCATTCAGTGGAAACACTGCAGAACAATATGGCAAATTCTGAAAGGAAATTGTTTGAATGCAAACAAATAAAAATAAATGTTTAAAATCAGGATCTAGGTACACAAGGTTACAATTATTTACAATAACAACATGATACTTAAGATGAGAGACAAACAAATATAAACAACGGTAACAAAAATGAACTATAACTTTACAAACTGAAATAAACAAGATGGGCAAATAGATTAAACATAGTGTGAGACAAGATGAAGAAAAATTTGAAAAAAATTATATGAATATACTGAGCATAATAGGAAACCATTTTATGCATATAAAGACATACACCGATAGATACAGTTTATGTAGATTCTAAAAATTATTCTCAGACACAAAGGATTGTAGATATGTTTACAGAATCTTATGCAAAAGAATTTGGCTCCACAAAGAAGGTAATAAATTTTCTTAGTAACATCCAGGTAACTTCAGATACTGAAATTAAATTAGATTATATTGTAAAAAGAATACACATATGGACCCAAATAAAGCAGAAGGAGGAGATGGAATTAATAATACTTGACTGAGAACACTTTACCATGAATTTGTAATGCTATTATGCACTTTGTCATTTTAATATATTGAGATTCCTCATGATTAAAAATATGCCCTTGTTAAACCTCTCTTTAAAAGAAAGAGGAATATGACTAATCTAGAGTCATATAGACCTATAAGTTTACTTTATTGTTGTGTGGAAAAATAATGTAGAAGGTTATTTTGGAGAAATTATTGTCAGAATTGGAAAGGCTGGGACTAGAAACTATATGTCATCATTAGTATGTTAAGAATATATCTATTGCTTGTAACATGATGGGCTATAATAACATATCAGCTATTAATGAAAAATTGTTCTATGACATAATTTATATAGAAATAACTTCAGCTTAACACAATTAGAATTAGGTATTGTAATCTTGATATGATGACTAGTTGCATGTCTGACAAATAAGACATGGCAAGTATCATAAAGCAATTGGATAGGTGATATTCTAGGTCACAGTCAGGGTATTACCAGAGGGCTCTGTCCTATACCACTACTTATTTAGATGGTATCTTTCAGATCTAATGTACTCAAACATATGCAGGACAAAAGTTTCTGTCTAGTATGCCCACCATTTAAAACTGCTGTAGTTGAGAAAACCTTCTCTAGACTAGGACTTGCTACCTGAAACCACTTGCCTATGGATATCAAAAATCTACAAACTATTAAAAGCTTAAGATATGCATTTACTGAATGTCTTATTACTGGTTCTAACTGTAACTACTACCATGACAATGGTTAGGTAACTTACCATTCCATATCATAATTAATAGCATACATTTAATAAACTCTTCTCATTCTTTTAATGTGTCATCTTATATGTAAATGGTTCACAAGTTCATCTGTGGTGCTCTACTGTCTGCATGCAAATTACTTGAAAATTAGTAAACTGATTACATCTTTAGCCGATATGACATGTCTGCCAAAGAGCATGACGAAATGTACCATTTTGGCACAAGAGAATAATATGCTGATAAATACATTGAAAACAAAGCATATCAGATGAGGGAGACATAGAATGAAGGCTGGGGTCATTTAATGCAGCATACAGTGTTTGAAACTGGAGATTTAGTTAAGGATCTGGTTATATATGAATAGATCCAGCTTTGAGTTTTTCTAATCATGTTAACCAATTAGTTAATGATAGTTATAAAACTATAGGTAGTATAAAAACATTTATAAAATCAAGGAAATCAGAAGTCATAAAATAAGTGTTTGTAAGTTTCATCAGACCCAAATTATAGTATGGAATAATAATATGGAAACTTTATAAGAAAACAAGCATGAGTAAATTAGGATGACTACAACAGAAATGTACCAAGGGCATCCACAGATGTGTAAATGATGAAAGATTAAAATATTTGATCTTTTACAGTGTCTCATATAGATATTTAAGAGGAGAAATTATTCAGGTATATAGGCCATTTAGAGATAACTACCTCTGGGAATGTTTGGGGTTGTCAAAGAGTAGCAAAGAATCATGAGACAACTTATGGAGAAAATTATATAGTAGCAAGAAATGTACTATTTGTCTGAAAGCGTAGCTTATGTACAGAGTGGGCTTCCAATCTATAGTAAAGCAAGCACAAGCTTAGATATTTTTTAAAATAATTGAGAAACATATTATGGGAATGACTGTTTTGGAATACTAGCAGGCTAGAAGGTCATTATTTCCCATGCCTGAAATATTTATGTTTTATGTAAAGGAGAAAAGTCTTAGTTTGGCAAAATAGAGCCTTGCCAGTTGAACACTTAGCTTGTAGCATTTAATCTAATAAGATTATTTGTACCAACATGAACAAAAACAGCTGCACACTTTCTTACATCAAGGCTGTTTTTGTACTTCCACAGCTTGAGCAGTTTTGTCAACTTTGGTCTTTCTCCTCTTTTTGTACAGTAATGTTTTTTAATCTTTCCAAGTTCAATTTTTAGTTCTTCCTTTTAGCCTGAAAAATGTCATGTTCTGTACAATTAATATTTTGTGATTGAACAATGTTATGATTCCCTGTAATCTGTGAGTTACATAACAAAGCAATATGCTTTTAGTATATATATATATATATATATATATATATATATAAATAAATAAATATATATATATATATATATATATATATATATATATATATATATATAAACACTTTATAATCTCGAAATACTGAAATGTCGAATTTCAGTATCTCGAGACTATAAAATTGAAGTTTTGAAATTGCGAAAGTACATAACTGCAAATTCAAATATCTCAAATTTGCGGTTATGGCTTTATGCTACGTAATGTCCCAGGTTGTATGTAGATGGTGTGCAGTGCCGTGTGTGGATTTAGGTGTAATGTTAGGTAAGTGAGTGTTTTGTAGGGGTTTTGGGTGGGAGTTTGAGTGTATGTGAGTGCGTTGATATGTGTGGTGTGTGTGTGTGTGTGTGTGTGTGTGTGTGTGTGTGTGAGGGACTGTAGAATATGTGTGTGAGTTTGTTTTTGTTTGCTGTTTGTGTGATCTCGGAGTTAGTATATATAAGTAGGGGGGTGGGGGCACAGCCCCCCACATTGTGGGTGCAGGGAGGCCTGCCCCCCCCCTGCTTATTTGTGATGTATGTTTGTGGATGTGTGCTGTTTTGTTTTTTTATTTTGTGGTGTGGGTGTTGTAGTATATGTGTGGTCTGGTGTGTGCTGTGTGTTCAGTGTTTTAAATTTCACGGTTTTGGGCCTTGCGGTTTTGGGCTTTCAGTGTTGTGTGGATTCGATTTCATGGTTTCGGAAAACTGAAATTCGAGATTTCAGTCTTTCGAGATTATGAAGTGAATCCATTGATATATATATATATATATATATATATATATATATATATATATATATATATATATGTAAATTGATTTATTACTCTCCCTAGTTATTTATTGTGACCTTCCTTTCTTACTTTTTTCTTCTATATGCCGTGACTCATCAGGCTGATGAATATTTGTATCCTGATTCCAAAGTTGTCATTGGTAGTATCAGGTTTAATACAGTAAGGTAATGTAATATTATTTGATTAAAAGAAAGTTTAAGTAGCCAGTATTTCAATGAAAATAATATATTTCTGTTATTACAAGAATGGAGCTTAGGGATATATTAATATACGTCTCATATTTATAGTGTAAAATTGATAAGTAATATTAAAAGGATGCTACTCAAGAATGGATTTAGCTCCTTTGCACCTATAGCAACACGAGTAATATGTGGTAAGGCATCTACAGAAATCCCCACAATGAGAATGTCTTCCATCCCATGCTTACAGCCTGCAAACATGCTTTTGCCTTTCAAACATTCTGCTTCTATTGTTGTGATTCTTACACATTCACAAATAGGGCCACTGAATTCTTTGATTCTGTATTTGTAAGAATCCAAACCCAAAATGCTATGTGTGTCAACAGAAAAAAATGTGAAAATGGCATTTATTTCATCCCTATCCTCTTCTTATAATTACTGTTCTGATTTTGCTGTGGGATTCTCAATGCAATATCTCAAGATATAGATCAGACCATTGTCACAGTGTCCATAATCATTTACTAATAGCATTTATTCCCCATTTATTAACAGACATAAATAGATCATAATTTTTCCAGTAAATTAATTTTCTGTCTTTTTCGATACCATTAAGCTTACACTTTCTTTGGTACACAGAGGAAGCTGAACAGATAGCTAGGTCCAGATAAATGAAACAAATTCATTAGTAGTCCAAATAACAGTGGCATACAAAAAGGGTACAAAGCTGACTAGGGTACATATTACACTGCAGGCAAGAAAGTGTACAAATCAGCGGCTTGACAAGGAGCATAGCTCTCAGCTGACCCTGACTCTACCTTTATTTATTTATTTTTCTTTGCATGTTAACAATTGTCTGATCTACTGGTAAATCTCTTATGATTACACTAAGTCAATAAAGTTAATATTTGTTTACTGGGATTCTTCATCTGAGCATATGTTGCCTCTTCTCAGTGAAGGCCCGGGGAGAAACTCTCCAAGTATAAATGCATGTATAAAACATTTAATAAGCATATAAGAAAATTACAATAACTTTAAGCAATTTAACAGAATAAATATGCATACAAAACATAGTAAAACATAAAGAGTTTTACAAAACACATAATAATATATCAATAAATAAAAATGGTGCAAGCCATGAATTAAATCTAAATATATGAATGCACCATTGGTTCAAAACAAAGAAAGTAGCAGGAAAGGCAAGAGAAAGTCATTTATGAGAATAAGCTTTTAAAAAGTAAGAATTGAGAAAAAAATGATTTAAGTAAAGTGATGTTGGAAGTGATAGTTATAAGCCTCTCCCTTTTTAATTTCTCTAAGTCTTTTGGGTTTCTAATACCATGAGGGGAATGGATCCCATTACTAAGTCAAAGTACAATTAAAGATCATGAAATTAGTATTGTTATACAATGCGAGGGAGTTGCATGGTAAAAAGACAAGTCTGAGAGGCAGCACCAATGATATAGGCAGAAGTGTCAGCACAGAAAGTGGTTAGATCAGGCATATAGCATGAATAGATGATTTGTAGATTAGCTGAGTAAGAACAGGGTTGTGGAAGGGGATGTAGGATTATTGTCATGAGGAGAGGCTGTGAGGTGCCAGTGTATGGTTTATGATAGGGTAGAAGGAGATATAGAAGAGATGCAACATAAAAGCAGATGAAATAATAGGGGAAAAAAATCAAGGTACTGAGACTGCAGATATTGAATGACAAATAGCAGGGTCTAAGAAAAATAAGTGAGGGATGTGACTAGAAGTGCAGGAAATGGCAAGGAATGGGGAAAGGAAAGTAAATGGTTTAAGCAGAAAGGATGATATAAACACAAGTTGTAGATATAATATATCAGTACAGTGTCATTTGATAAGGTAAGAGACAGCATAGCTTAGAACACACTGTGTGAATGCATAGGAATTTTTATCTTGCCAGGAGCTGAGCAAGAATATATCTAAGCATTCATTAGGCATTTTTTAAGAGTGACTTGACAATTTTCACATAAGGTATTTGCTTAAGGGCAAATGGGTGGAGTTCCTGATTTTAGAGAAGTAGGAGTAATAGAGTGACCAGCATACTTCTTTGATTTAGTTTTTAGGAGCATTTTTTATCTACTTAATGAAGAAGAATATTTGGTGAGTAGCCAGTGGTGGCTGGTGACTTCAAATCAAAGAGGGGCTGCAGGAGACAGTTGATTGGATGGGGCCAATTGGAAGTGGTGCGGCCAACTAGAAAGGGGTGGGACTATGCTCAAAACCACAAAAACTGGAACTTTAATTAAATAAGCTGCCCTGGGTGCCAGACCATCATTATGAGAGTCCAATCAAGACAAAATGAAGTATAGAAAAAAAAATATTTCAATGCATTGGCTACATGACAGCTTACTTAATATCTAGATGGAAACAAAAAAGTTGTAAGGCATGAAAAAATAAATACATTTTTAAATACATTACTGGAATACCAGTTAAGATCAAGTATAAAAAAACAAGCAGCACTCAACTCAAACCACTTCTGCTTGCACTGCAGTTCTAATTATAATTTATATTCAGCTTTATAAAAGTACCAAGTAACATGCTGAAAGTAGCAATCTCTGTGATACCCCCACTTGTAAAAATGTTTGTTATGCAAAACAGACCTGCTGCCTGATAACAACAATCTACTTGTTTCATGGGGAAAACATGATCAAAGTAAAAAATGAACAGCACACAAGAAACAAGCTCAAGATAAATGAATTAAAGGATTACTGCACAGGTTATGGACCACACATGATAGAATGGAATTCTGTTTAGTTTACAGGTAAAGCCTGCAAAGATGACTGCAAGTCTCCAACAAATGTAACAAGCTTCTGAAAATACTGTAATCCTGTCCTTTCTTACTCATACTGTCATGTGCATTTCAATACCTAAGGCTTATAGGTTATCTAGTTATGTAAATATTTTCTGCATGGCAACAACAAAAATGCTTTCAATGTTGGTAATTCTTTAACTATATGCTTATTAAAGCTTACTTGCATATTACAATCTCAGAAAAGCTTACCTGATGGTCATTAAAGCATTGCTACTTAAACACAGAGCAACAGACACTGCATCAACATGCATTTTCTGGATAATGAAGTTATGCTCAGAGATGCTCTTATGCATAGTTTTATGGGCACCACATAAAAAACTAATAACAATTTTCTGGAGCTTTCTAAAGCAGCTACTGATTTATTTCCTGTAACTTCCTTAAAAATACACTTTGCAATGTCAGTAAGATTGCTAGGCATTATGATAAACAGATTCATAGGCATTCTTATAAAATGAACTACAGAAAGGCAGTTTTATTTGCACAACTGAAAAGAAATTCAAATTCAGATATAAAAGAAAATGCTTTAATATAAAACTACATACATATAATAAACAGATTTTAAATAATAGTCTTGTGCATTGATAAAATGCACATTACATGCTGCTTTGGCACTGATTATTATATATAGGTCAAGCCTTTTCTGATCAAAATATCTTATCATGCATTATTACATGAGCTGCAGTGCTGAATGCAGTAAAATAAGGTTTGCATATTTTTTTACTGTGCACAGACTGGGGTTTACCTTATTTCAAGAGATAATGTCATCTATTTTTTTAGCAGTCTTATTTAAGTAGAGAAAGCCCACCTGCCTCACCATACTCATGGATACTAATCCTGTCCCTAAGCTTAACACTACACATTAACTTAGGAAAATCACTTTCTATAAGAATACCACTACATAAGATACTCAGACATATGTACCTATGTATCAAAAATGCACAATGCCTCTGTCCCCTAATATAACCCTTTACACTATACTTATAAGACAGACACTTGCACACAGACTCATAATCACTCTCAACAAAAATCATCAGCACCTTGTCACTGTTACTAAATTTGACCGTCTCATTTGCACACTGCAAAGCATTCAAACACACCACTAAATCTATGTCCTTACCTAGCCATTACTCTAACCCTAACTTGGAAACACTCGCACATGCTCATCCACATGTTCATCACACGCAAACACAGCCACACCCCAGCAATCCTACTGTAAACAAAAACCTTTGAACTGACAGATTCTAGTGCAGATTTCACTGTGTTTGAGAGTACTGTTAAAAGAAAAAAAATTACATTGACATCTGTACAGAGATGGGCCCGACACCTACCTAATAAATTCACTTGTTAAAAAAATGACTGTCCATCTCCGTCACAAGAAAGGAACTCTTTCTTTTCCTCTCTGTCTGACTCAGTGACTGCTCGTAAGCAAGGGAACAGGAAAGCAAGTCAAAAAAAACAAAGCTGCTTATTTATTTTATAAGTTTTTCACCAACGGAGCACCGTAGCAAGTAATCGAAGTACTGTGCTACAGGCTACTACTACTGATTGTTTCTCACTTTCTTTTTCAAGAAGAGAGCGAGAACCAATCAGTAGCCATCCAGCTGTCCACGTCACGTATGTGACTGCAGACGTGGCAGTCCAACCCCCCTTCTACTTTACTGTGCGGTTAAACCTGCATAGACTTCTGGGCATCGCACTGATGCTTTCTTATTAATCTGGACTGCTTTTGCAACAGTTTAGATTGACAGAAACACTAATAAAAAATAAATAAATAAAAACCTAGAACTCGACGAGCATGCACAGTTCGAGTTCTGGGACTTTGCGAGTCAGTCAGACTCGCTTAGAGCACAACAAACAAACAAAATATTTAAATTTTTTTTTTTTTATTGAATGTAAAATGTTCACACTTGAATCTTTTTGCTGGGAGGGCTGCAGTCCTGCAGTCCAATGGTACAACCCATCACTGGTGAGTACTTTTAAATTATGTAAGTTAGGGTATGCCACTTTTCAGGTTTGTGAATAAGGCAATGTGTGGTAAGTAGTTGAGATAGATTCAAGAAGGGGCTGTTTTAGTGCTACACAGCATTGAGATCTGTATGTCACAACAGCAGCAAATGTGTCTACTTTGCAGTAATATTGGTCAAGGAGATTTGTCTGGGTTGCCTGAAGAGTAATGAAAATAGGGGCAGCATAGAGGAACATTTGAAGGAGGAAAGTTAACATTTTTGCAACAGTTTAGTATATAAACTGATGTCAGAATCCTTTGATAAGTCAAGGAAGACTGCAGAGACCAGATTTCCCCTCATTTCTGATGTACTTTATAGTGGCTATGAAGTCAAGGATGATTAGGATGAAATCCATGATGTGTTGCAGATAGCATATTTTTGTATGAAATGAAGGAGAGTAATTTAGTATTTACATATATATATATATACACACACACACACACACACACACACACACACACAAAGACGTAGATATTTCTTAAAGAATTTTGAAAGTGAAGATATAATGGCTATTGGTCTATAGTTGGTGTAATATATGGAAGTGCCTCCCTTGTGTAAGAGCAAACTGTAAGATTTTTTTTTACATAGGCTGGGAACATAGTTATCTTTAATGGATTGGTTAATTAATATGGAAACTGGGTAGGCCAGGGCATCTGCTGCCATTTTAATGTATTTTCCTAGTAGATTATCTGTGGAAGTAATAGAAAGTTTCAGTCTTAGAAGTCATTTTTCATAGTAGAGAAGGAGATGGGTTCCAAGGAGAATCTTTTACAGTGTGTTGTTTTACAGGAAAGTTTTTTCTTTGGGTTATTTATTTATTTTTTATTACATTTTCAAACTTTTAAAAGTTCGATAATATGGTGTCGTCCATATGACGTTTGAACTTTTAAAAGTTCGATTATGTAATATAGATGCATCAGTACCAGAGACAATCAGAAATATGATGAATTTATGCTGCATGATATTAATTTCATTAATTACTTGAACTAGACGTTTTTTACGGTATTGCATTATATCAAATGAAAGCATAAGCAATGCTAAAAAGTGTTGAACTGATAGCTGGTGTGAAATTAGCACTCTGTTGTAGATATTTACATTTATTTGTCAATTATTAAGCAAGTATGCATACAAATCATAGTTATTCAGATATATAAAACTGGAGTAACATCTGCACAAGCAAAAGTCAAAATGATTGTTGAGGTCTATTTACTATGGTAATACAGATATTAATAGCTGTTTACATGAATATAATAATAACATTTAGAGTATCCAATTACTTCTTCAATATAAAATTATATTTACATTTGGCTGACACATTAATATTAGCATTGTGAAGATACGCACGTGTGTGTGTGTGTGTGTGTGTGTGTGTGTGTGTGTGTGTGTGTGTGTGTGTGTGTGTGTGTGTGTGTGCATGTGTGTGCATGTGTACGTGCGTGTGTCCATCTGTGCGTTTGTGCACGTGCATGTGTGTGTGTGTGTTTTGTGTGTGTGTGTGTGTGTGTGTGTGTGTGTGTGTGTGTGTGTGTGTGTGTATGCTGAATAATGTTTGTATTTTAACTTTTTATTCAACTTTTATTTTTTGAGATATATACATTTGTTTATATGTAGACAGCAAAAATTCCTTTCCAGGATGGAGGAGCGAAATTCTTCTCAAGCTCAGTGTTTTACACATATTTGTAGTGTAAAATGGGGAAAAAGAGATAAGATGAATAATAAATGCAGTCATCTAAGACAGTACTGAGCATGAATTTAATTAGTAGACAGTGCATGTGTATAGCTACAGTATCTCAGCTGGAATGAGAATTTTACACTGGAAGAGCCTGTGCCTACCTAGTACAATGTTATGCAGTTCTGTGCAGAGTGGCATGGAGCAATCTTTATTCCAGAGAAAACGAAAATGTTAATAGAAGATTAGCTAGCAATTCACCAAAAATTTCCCACTTCTAGAATGCAGTAGCAGTTTAATTCCTTGCCCCTGAACTGCCCCCGAACTGCCCCCACTGGATTCTAAAAGATAACACTTCACAAAAAGCTAACTAGAAAATGTATAAAACTGCAGAAAAGCAAGGAAAAGCAGAGGAAAACATTAAAACAGATACCAGAAAGACTGTAGGGATACAATAAGAGCCATGTAACTGTATAAGCACAACAGAACATGTTTTTAATTAAACAATACAACTGTACAAAAAACAGAATATAATAACACTTAAAATGTAGAAATCACTAGACAACTATAAATGCAGCTGAAAACTAGTATTTTCTTCCTCATTGAATGAGGAATTAGATCAAAACTCCAACTTTATTAATTTCAGAACACAAGCTCTGTCTGCAGCAGTCTCAAGTCTTTGAATTAAAGCTATAAGAAGTTATCAACAGGGCTGTTTATCACAGCAGAGAAAATAAAATAACCAACAGAAGGTTAGCTAGAAATTTAGCCAAGAATGCCTGCATTAAGAATACAGTATCAATTTAATTTGTGTTTATAATGTTTTTAACAAGCAGCACTCTAAATTCTCATTGTTGTTATGTGAGATTTTCTTTAGATTTGAGCAATTACTTGCTAATCAGTTAAAAGAAATTAACTTGCTACTAATGCTTGTATGTCATTGGTGTAAAATAATGATGTGATGTGGTAAACAGATTCACTTCTAAATCTTGAAAGCTCATAATCTCGAAATTCAAATTAGAGTCCAAAATCTTGAAAGTTCAGAATACTGAAAACTCAAAATACTGAATTTCATAATATCGAACAGGGTACACCAACACTTACAATATTTCAGCACAACTACATAACAAAACATATTACTCTTCTCCAACTATAAGCAGGGGGGCAACCTCCCCCTGCACCCCCCATAATCCTTGCTACTTAAATATAGCAACTCCAAGATCACACTCCACAGAGGAAAATGACAAACATACCATTACGTGCTGAATGACTGCCTGTTGTAACCTGAGTCATGTTCCCTTTTAATTTTCTATACAACATAACTCATCTTAGTGTAGTAAAGTGCAATCTCAGAGTTGATATATTTAAGTAGCAGGGGATGTGGGGGCACGGGGGGCTTCCTCCCCTGCTAATAGTTGGACTAAACTAATATGCTTTGTCTTTTATTTGTTTCTCTATGTACTTCTGGTGGAGTATAGTAAGTGTTAGTATCCTGTAGGTTTTTTTTTGATATTATGAAATTCAGTATTTTGAGTTTTCAGTATTTTGAACTTTCAAGATTTTGGACTCACTATTTTGAATTTCGAGATTATGAGCTTTCAAGATTTAGAAGTGGACCCGTGGTAAACAGAATGTTATATATTTAGTACCAGAATGAAATTTATGAGAGTATGAGATAAGTAAATATAGACTTGAAACAATATGAAAATATGACTAAAACCAATAATGTATTGATACTTAAAAAACAAAGGTCAGTGGTAGTCGTGTTGTAAGAATAGTCAGGGTAGTTAAATGCTAAATCAATCTTAAGTTAATTGATTCTTTGGAAGTGAATGCATTACAATGGGAAGAATTCATCAATACATAGTTAGAACTATGCACTGTACTAAACTGAGCTATTACATGGTAGGGAAATATGTTTGTTTTATTGACTTCTGAGATAGACGTGAAATAGAAGATTTTTGATATTCCATCAAGGAATAATATAATAACAACTTTGCACAAATCAATGCAGAAGTTTTTTTTTTTCATTCCTACATGGAAAAATATTTCAGACACTTTACACTAGTCAAAAACCTTTTGATCTTATAGGTTCATAGGTTCATAAGTAGGTACTAGGCTATCTGCCTGAAGGCATTTATAAGCCTAGCTAGAATTGTGTTGGCTTTTGCCACCCCCTTAGATTAGTTCCCTGTGCCTTTGTCCAGCAGAGCCATTGAAGTGATCCCCGGGGGAAACTTTCTGTTTCCCGTCCACTCGTCAAGATTTCTCTTGAAGAGTGCTAGCGATGAGTTCTGCCTAATGTAGATTGGAATCTTGTTCCACAGCATGGGAAGTCTCTGGGACAGGAATCTATCCCTCCAGCATGTCCTATTTATTGTTGTGGTGAGGTTTATATCCCTAGAGTGTGTGGCTTGAGGGTATATGATTTTCTTTAGGTGGAGCATGTCCATCAATTCTGGGTTGGACATGGCCTTGTATGTCAGGCATAGATCACCTCTGAGTTGGCAGTATGCAACCGAGTACAGCTGGAGTTTCTTCAGTCAAGCTGCATAGGGCATCTGTTTGAGGCCAGTGATCCTCTTGGTGAGGTACTTCTGTGGTCTTTCCAGCTGTTGCAGGTGTCTAGTAAGGTACATCCCAAATGGGGATTTGTACTCTATGATGGGTCTGATGAGTGATGCATAGAGGGGCACAATGACCTCTTTTGATCTGGATGCAAACCCTTTTGTGATTAGGTGGGCCACATAGAAGGATTTTCTAACCACTTTGGCAATGCTATTATCAAAGGAGAGATTACTATCTACTTGGGTCCCCAGATCCCTTATTACATCTTCCGTATTTAGGGGGCTACCACCTATGTGGTAGTTTGTGGGTACTTTGTTTTTTCCAAAGGGGATGACTATGCACTTTTTGGCATTTAGCTTGAGGCTATGGTTTTGACACCAAGTATCTGTCTCAGTGAGACCCTTTTGGAGGATGTGTGTTTCAGCTAGAGAGTCAGTTATAGCCCCTAATTTGCAGTCGTCTGCGAACTTGGTCAGCCATAAACCTCCTGTGCTTGCCTGTACCTCTGAGAAGTATATGCCGAACAGGAGGGGTCCTAGGACTGAGCTCTGGGGAATGCCACTTGTAACTGGCTTAGAGTCAGGCCTAGCTCCCACACCTCTTACCATGTGGGTTCTGTCCATGAGCCAGTTGGCAACCCATCTCATGACATCGGACTTTATGTTCAGGCTGGTGAGCTTGTCTATAATACCAGAATGGGGAATGGTGTTGAAGGCCTTTGCGAGGTCTACGTAGGCTGTGTGGACCACCTTTCCCTCATCTATAGCCTTGGTAACTGCCTCAAAGAAGTCCACCAGGTTTAGGAGGCATGATCTGCCCTTAACAAAGCCAAACTGGGTAGGGTCCAGTGTTTGGAGTTTCCCAATGTCTCTGTTAATGAGATCCATGATGATGCACTCCATAGCCTTGCAGACCAAGCTAGTCAGGCTTATAAGGTGATATTTCCCGGGGTCTTTTGTGGATCCACCTTTGTGGAGCAGAATAACCATTGCTGTGCACCACTCTATGGGTAAGTAGCCTGTGGAGAGGCTGAGTTTGAAAAGTGTGTTTAGGTGAGGGATTAGTTCACCTTTGAGCTTGTGTAGAACGCAGCCTGGGACACCATCCGGTCCCATTAATGCTGTGTTTTTGGCTTTGCAGAAGGCTGTTTTAACCTGAGCATCTGTGATTTCAAGGGTACTACATTCTTCTGGTATGGTTATGGGCCCTTTTGGGGCTGAG
Organism: Protopterus annectens; assembly: GCF_019279795.1. Lineage (NCBI taxonomy): Eukaryota > Metazoa > Chordata > Ceratodontiformes > Protopteridae > Protopterus > Protopterus annectens. Next base: position 811,753,415 of record NC_056744.1, read on the forward strand.
GGGGGGGGGTGAAGTTTGCACTGAACCTGTCTGCCAGGATGTTGGCGATATCGGTCGGTTCAGTATATTTTGTGCCATTCTGCACTAACTCCGAGCAAATCTGAGAATAGCCACTTAGATCCTTGACATAGCTAAAAAATGCCTTGTGGTTATCTTTGGAGTCCTTGGCAAGTTTTCTTTCGAAGCTAGCCTTGGATGATTTTATGAGGGATCATAGTTTCTTGCTAATATTGATCAGGGATGTCTTACCTTCTTCGGAATTTACTCTTTTCTGTACTAGTTTCCTCCTCCTTCTATTGTATAGCTTGCTTATGGCAGGGGTCCACCAGACTGGTTTCCTTTTCTTGGAGGAGTGCATCTTGGTTTTGCTTGGGATAGCATGATCCATGCATTCTTGTAGATCCCTGTAGAGTGCATTAGTAAAGGATTTTGCAGCTTGGGCAGCATTATTCTTTAGCATGGGGGCTTTGAAACTTTCCACCTCGGTCTTAAGTAACATGAAGTTTGCTTTTGAAAAGTTTTTCATGGTGGTTTCTTTGACCAGGGGTGTGGGTGGAATGTGGATAGTTGTGTGATTAGATAAGTGATTAGTTTATGGTCAGATCTAACCAGTGAGGGGTTGACCTCTGGTGTGGGACACTGGTCGCCTATGTTGGTGATGACCAGGTCCAATATGTTGTCACCTCTGGTGCGGGTGTTGACCTGTTGATCCAGGGTGTTGTACTTGAGTAGTTCTCCCAGTTAATGTTTGGGTGATTGAAATCATCCAATATCAGGGTGTTTGGTAGGACCTTTATGTTTCCCAGTGTTTCCAGAAATGTGGAATTGGGGTCCTGGGACATGATGGGTGATTTGTAGCAAGTTACAATTTGAATTGCAGTTTTGCCTGTTGTTAGTTGCACATGGATATTCTCTGAAGCATCGTGCTGTGCCACTAACCTGGAGGTGTAGGTATCCTTGATGAATAATGATACACCCCTGCCTTTTGTATTTCGGTCCGGGTTTTGTGGCCAAAATGTATGGTATGAGTTGTAGCCTAGTAGTGCTGGTGTACTCTCTGGAGCCTTAAACCAGGTTTCTGCTACTGCACATATATCAATTTTCTACATACTGAGGAGTGCCTCGAGTGCATGCATTTTGAGGTTTAAACTTCTGGGATTGAGCAACATTATCCTCAGTTTTTTGTTACTTGTGCTATTTACGGCAGTGGGTTTGTCTTTTGAGCCTTGCCTAAAAAAGGCACATGGGGGTGGCAAGAGCCTTGGCCAGTATTCAAAAGCCTAAGGGTGACAGGTGCAAGCCATCTCTAGCAAAGCAGCATGGCTTGTTGAGCATGTCATCTCAGGCTGACAGACTCTGGATCCCCTTTGAATGACACCAGAAGCTTAGCCAATTGTTGAAATTGATAGTTTTTTCTTTATATCATGGTATCATTCTTGGTGAGGGAAGGATGCTACTCAAGGTCAGGGTCATACTGGCCTGGGTTACGTGATCAAAGAGCTCTTCCATGTCTCTTTTCATGTAGTCCAGGGAGGTATGGCTCAGGTCATTCACACCAACATGGACAATGACAAAGTCATATTTGTACTTGTTCTGGAGTGACCTCAGTGCTTGTGTTATGTGGCGGATCCTGGCACCCGACAGCAGCTAACAGTAACCTTCTCCTTGTTCAGCCTAGTGAGTGAGACGTCAGTGTGCCTGACTATAGAGCAGACCTCTCAACTGTGCCGAATTATTTGGTTTTTACTGAGTTTTGGGGTTCAAATGAAGGGGTGCCACGATTCCCGAGTGGCACCCCTTCATTTCCGATTTTTTCTTTTTGTTTTTTAGTTTTTTTAAATTTCCGCAGCTGTTAGAGCTGACGCCATTGTGTACGCGATGACATCAGCTCCTTCGGGGATTCCAGCCTGCGCGATGATGTCAGCTCCCTCTACCAGCCTATCAGAATTGAGCTCAAGGAGCTCACACATTTCTGGCTGGCCGCTGCTTCAAAATGCAAGCAGGAATGGCTGACCTAGCTGTTGGATCATGTAAGGGAACTAGCTGCTTCAAGTGCGAGCAGGAACAGCAGAATGGCAGGAACAACTAGCTGCTTCAGATGTGAGCCGAAACAGCTGGCCTGGCTGAATGAAGACACCTGTTCGGTGCGATGTAGAATGGTAAGGAGTGGTGTGTGTCTGTGTGTGTGTGTGTGTGAGTGTGTGTGTGTGTGTGTGTGTGTGTGTGTGTGTGTGTGTGTGTGTGTGTGTGTGTGTGTGTGTGTGTGTGACACAAGGTATGTACAAAAGAAAATGACTCGGTCCCTCTGTTGGTATTTTGCAGCGCTTTTCGACAGCCCATATGACAGCATGTCCATCACATACATCCTGACTGCTAATAGTTTGTTTCCTTCACAATTTCTTTTCATATAAAATTTACTGATGCGTGAGAGTCCAAGGTCCCAAACCCAATTACTTCCCATGTGTACAGCTTTGAGGTGGATTGTTTTGGGGAGGGTAGAAACATTTTAGTTTAGACTTTCCACTGTACAAAAATGTGTGATTTGTGGTTTAGTCACCACACAACACTTCTTCACTTCTTACTTTAATGGTCGGTCCGCGGGTTTATTCAGTGCACAGCTTTCTTCCCAGCTCCTTAAGTTGTGCAGAGTACTGCTGAGAAAAATTTAGAGAAAGTGTATTACAAAGCTATTATTGGTGTGTGGGTTTATTCAGTGCACAGCTTTCTTCCAGGCTCCTTAATATGTTACTATTTACTTAATTCTCTGCTCAAGTGTACTGCCAAGAGAAACTGCATTATTTTGGTTACTGTTGGTCCGCGGGTTTATTCAATGCACAGCTTTCTTCCCGACTCCTTAAGCTGTTACTGTTTACTTAATTCTCTGCTCGAGTGTACAGTGTACTGCCGAGAGAAACTGCATTATTTTGAATGTGAGAAATGTTCTGTATTGTATTACAAGTGTGTTTACTTAATTCTCTACCCAAGTGTACTGCCTAGAGAAACTTAGAGACATTATTTTACTTAATTTTCAAGTGCACTTCCCTGCCAAGAGAAACTTAAGGACTACATTATGGTGTGTTTACTTACTTCTCAAGTGTATTGCTGAGAGAAAGAGAAATGTGTGTTTGTGGAACTGGGTAGGGAGGCGTGTGTGTATGCGACCATGCAGGCATGACTGTGTGCCCAGAATTTAGCTAGGAAGTCTTTCAGAGTGGTTTAAAAACAAGCATGGGCCAAATGCTGAAACAGCTTCTTAATACTGATAACAGACTTTGTAGAAATGGATATCCAGTGATTTTTTAAAAGCTTCTAAATATTGGTTGTCTTTAATGTATGATGGCTATTTATTCTGGAAGTTTACAACTCTTTCTGTAAACTGGCTGATAGAAGATTTTTCTTTGAGAACGTTTTTATTAATTAGTCTGTGTCAGTTCTGCTGCTCTTTTAAGTCCATGAGATTCCGATATGTTTTTGAGTAGTTTTATGAAAATGATTCTGTTGACTCTCCTTTATTTGTGGCTTTCAGAATAGTGTCAGTCAGTTACTAACAGCAGAACTCAGCAGGTAGCAATTTAATATAGAAGCAGTTCATTTTATTTTTATAAAAGAAAATTGTCTCAGTTTTTTTCACGAGCTCAAAGTTTGATGGTACAAGTTCTCATGTTAATATAAATAAATCACTGTTTATTTTGTATTTAATATTTTGTCTGTTTTTCAGTTTGTGCTTAAAAGCTGGTATCCCAGAACTCCATTGGGGTGGGCGGGGTTACATAATTATGTATGCAAATGTTATTTTAATCAGCGTACAGATTTGTACCTATTTTTCATGGGCCTTTGTCCAGATTTCTGATTTTTCCAGGTTGAGAGGTATGCTATAGTGTCACCTATTACTAGTGTGCTGGGTATGTTATTTTGCCTTAAGGGCTGTGATTGCGTGGCACACTGATTTTGTGAAGTATGTGTTTCATGGTTTGTGTTGGGAGGTGGAGGTTGCTTGGGTGTCTGCTTTGGAAGTCTCTGTTGCTTTTGCAGATCTTTATTTAGAGCCTCCGAGTTTGTTTTCATGTATTTATGTGTGTTTTTTTGCCAGTGCTGGTTTTATAGGTCTATGTGAGACTGGTGGTGTGATGCAAGTAATTCCCTTCTCCTCTTGGCTGTCTGGTCCAGTTTGGGTCGAGAGAGCTTAGCCTCCAGTTTTGCTGTATAATTGCATCTCTCGCATGTATTAGTGTTTGGTGGTAGGAGGAGGTGGTTGTCTGTGTACATGAGGCAGTTGTAACACTGCCTCAACATGCTCAGATTCACCAGTTGGACCGGAGAGTACACCTGAAACTGCCCTTTGGACTTGCCTGGATAGGTACAGTGAACTGTTTTAGTGATTGGCGGGTAAGGTCGAATAGAGAGCCTTGTCCTTCTCTATAGTATAGGAGGGTCTAGTGCTAAGGTTTATTAGTGCTTGCTGTGAGTTTTGAGCAAGTGTCGAGCTGAGAAGTGAATGGTTTGAGTGCTTAAGTTGAAAGTTTGTCTAATTCCAAGGGAAAAATTGAAGAGTAGACTTTGTGGAGCCGGGAATATTTTTACCCTAGCTAACTAGCACTGCCTGGCACGCAAAACCAGGCAAATACGGTATTTAAAGCAGGGAAATGAAAGAGATAGAAATTAGCCCAAAATGGCCAATAAACTACTTATTTCTGGGCAGAAACCACTCCTCCAGGGACAGATAGGCTGCTCAAAGCTCCCCTCTCTCACAGGTGAACAGAGAAACTTCCTTCTATCAAAGTAAGGTATGGGCAAACACAGAAACGTATAACACAGCCCTGAATTGAGCACTAACCTGAAAACTGGACTATACTATCTTAGAAAGGTAGGAAAACAAGTATATATTTTTTTCAGAGAATAAAGCAGATACAATCAAAAAAACACTTTAAATGCACATAAATGGCTATCACACTTGAGTGTGTAGCCTACAACAGTTAGACAGGTCATTTAAACACAAAAATAAATAAAATAAACAGGTAATTTAAACACAAAAAGACTATGTTAAAGTGCAGGCAGTAAAATAAGTACAATATGTAGCTGAAACAAGCTTTTTAAAACTCTAAAAAATCAGTGTTTTAGGCAGAATTAGCTAAAGGCAGCAAGAAAATGCAGAAAATGATACTTAATCACTGCAAAGTATCTCTTTTCTCTCTCTGCTGCTGTAGAACTCTGCAGGGCACCAGGCAGGAGCTTGCTGAGCTGTATACAAGCGCAAAAACCTCCCAAATGTGGGTTTTATAGCAGGGAAATGAAAGAGATAGAAATTAGCCCAAAATAGCCAATAAACCACTAATTTATGGGCAGAAACCACTCCTCCAGGGACAGATAGGCTGCTCAAAGCTCCCCTTTCTCACAGGTGAACAGAGAAACTTCCTTCTATCCAAGTAAGGTATGGGCAAACACAGAAACTTGTAACACAGCCCTGAATTCAGCACTAACATGAAAACTGGACTATACTAGCTAATTAAGGAATAGGACATGACAATATGCAATGCACCACAAAACCACAGAATGTCTGAAGGGAATTTTGAGATAAAAAAATGAATTGGAATACATTATGCAGCTGAGAAATGGTAATATACTGTGGTACAAGACATATCGTTTTGCCTTATTCCTATAAGCTTATACAATTTATAATCTAAAAATATTATATCACTACAACTACAAGGGCTTGCATGCAGCTGTTTGATAACTGATTGGAACATTTCATAGTTGCTTGAAAGTTATTGATTGGTGCATTGTTTCAACATTCCTGATTCTGTACTGAATAGCTGCATATAGCATTGTTGAGTGTGGACTTTGAACTGTCCTTGAAATCTGAATATATAGTTAAAAATAGTGAAGGCAATCCCTCTCATGGGGTTGGAGAAGAAGTTGACTAACGCAAAAAAAATGCTTAATAGTTGGTGGTTGTAATTGGAAGAATTGACCAATTCACATAGTATGCATCTGAATATGTTTAAGCAGTTTATGAATTGAAATTATAGTTACGTATAATTTCGCTGACCCAAGGTTAGACCAGTTGACTTTTGATCAGATTTAGTAGAGTTCTATCAAAACTTAATATAATTAATTTTGTTTGATGTAGAAAAACACGTACAAATTAAATTTATCTGGTAAAAGATATTGCATTACAAAATGCATGCATTATTCTCTATTCCAATCCCTACTCCCAAGAAAGGCAGAGTTTTTCCAGCATATTGCCAAACATGAATTTATGATGTTACCAATGGCTGATATAATCTCCATTCCACCTTTGAATCTGTGCCATACTGAAAGTAAAAAAAAAAAAATTAAAGTAGAAATGTACACGTTCAACAAATCCTGTGTTGTGTATGTATATATAGATATATATTTATATATACACACAACACTAATGTGATTTTTTTGCTGTCTAATTTTTATGACTGCTTGGATTCATGCTCCATTACCAAATCTGTAAAAAAACATAAAGTATGTGTTGTCCTCCAGGTGTGCTGCCCTACAGATGAGATGCTAAAACAAAGTCCAGTCTGTCTGAAATCACAGAAGATTAAGTGGATTTAAACAATCACATAATAATCATTGATAATCATAGACACTCTAAAAACAGATCATTGACAAACATAAAATCAAGTCACATAATTTAAAAATTAGAATGATATCAACTACCTTCCAGTTATATAGTCTTACGTTTGTAACACTAACTAAAGTCAACATAAATCTTAACAAAATGTTTCAAATATTAATCAACAAGCAGTATATTCTAATAACTATACACATTACTTTCCAGGTATATCAGAATGTATTACTTTCCATTCTTATGGTATTTTAAAAAAGAAAATAATCAATTATAATTTTTTCCATATCCTCTACACCTCTATCTTGTATTAATCCATTTAAGTGCATTATTTTGTACAAATTTAAACTTTGAACTAGCTTAATTCCATTATACTTTACTTCTTACTCTATAATAATCACCAAAAGAATGCACATTGTTATGTTATCTTAGTAAGTTCTCTTCATGTTTATGAAAAACATAAGCAAATATCTGCATTTTACCTTCCCCCAAACATTCATTCTTTTAAAAACTTACAAAAACATGCTACCACAGTTCTACTTTTTTCATAATCACTACAGCTTTTCACATTTGGTTTATGTTTCATTTGCTTTTATAGGCAATCTCCAATATATGAATAAGAAAAACATCTTTTTACTCAATTTTCATTTACTGTCCAAAACTGATTTCTTATTTCCTTCATTAAAACACTTTAAGCATCTTTCACATAAGTATATTAACATTCATGTTACAAATGTTCCTATCTACCTAACTCAGTATTCTGCCTCTCTGTTATATTTCTTGTGTTCACTATCTACAAAGAAGGAAAAGCTATTAGAGGCTGAATCATTTTTCTTTTCCTTGTTTGTTTTCCCCTGGTACATCATTTCACATTTAGTAGAGTTTAACCTAGTATGTCTATAAAAATTAAAAAAAAAAAATAGATAGAACTCCTTTATCTGACTTCTTCAGTACGATATTTTATGCCCCTTTCAGCATGTATCTCACAAAGCACATACAGCAGCTGGAGAGACCACAGATGTTCGTCACCAGGAGAATCCAGGGCTTCAAACATCTAGCCTACACAGATAGGCTAAAGGCCTTCTCCCTCTACTCAGTCTCCAACAGATTCCTCAGAGGTGACCTCTGTCTGGCAAGCAAAGTAATCCTAGACCCCGCTTTGATGGCACTGCTGCATATCCACAAATCAAGCTCCACCACACACACATGAGACGTCAACCTGGTCTGTGACATCAACATGCCTTGGTGGGACAGATTTGTGCCCCAGATACTCCCCCTTTTGTGGAAAAGACTCTCTCTCCATGTTAAACAGAGTGCCTCATTAACTCTTTTTAAGTCCAATCTAGATAACTGTATAGGGAACAGAAAATACACCCCTGGGATTCCACCTGTGTACCTAGTGGACAGTGGAATCAGGTGCTGACTTGTTGGAACATGGACTAAATTTTTGGCTATGCTTGTAAGGGCTTCAGGGCTAATAGCCTAGTAACTTTCTATGATCCTATGATCTTATTTTAATTACCTTCCTAAGCATTATACATTGGTCTTACAACCAAATTGTTATATATATATATATATATATATATATATATATATATATATATATATATATATATATATATATATATATATATATATATATACACCCTTTTGGCATTCCCAGTCTTTTCCCCTAACCCTGTATTATTTAATACTTTCAATAATTTATCATGTAATAATAGATCTTTTGCCTAATTGATGTTAATGGCCCTTCACTTTATTATCAATCTCTTTTCTAAGCTCCCTGATCCACAGCAGTGTTGCCTAGAAACTTTGAGTACATCAAACCCACTCACGTCCTTAAGAATTCTTTCCTCATATCTTACCATACAGTTGTATTGCATCATCCTAAATAACATTTTGTATTCAATAATGCCAATTGTGTCCAGTTCTTTATATCTTTCCCATTCAAATTTGTACTTATTACATTTCATCATAACTTCATGCAATTTTATTTCTTCTCTTTCTCTAAATTTCCATTCATTATATCCTTCCTTTAACACAATTAATTACTCTGCAGTCATTTGGTTATAAATTCCTCATATATGTACTGTTTCTGCTTTCTGTTCTGATCAGGATAAAGTTTATAAGCATCTGTTCTTTTCTCTACTATAGGCAGAAGTGGTCTCTTCTGTGCAGTTCTACAATCTTTTCTGCCTTATTTAAGCAACATTTTTCTTTATCTTTCATTATCTTTTTAAGATTAACACATCTAAATGAAAGGTTATGATTAGCTACTTGATAACCAACAGTCTTGTCACTGTAAAGTGCTTCATATGATTTTTCAACTTTAACCTTGTCTTCTGTTTTTAATTCTTCACTTCTTTTTTCCATAAAACTCCATATATGTTCTCATTCTCATAATCAAGATCTTGCATTCCATGTTGTTCCAACACAATCTCCAATAAATGATCTATGTTTGCAGAATTAAGAATGTAGTATTCATCTTTAATATTCATTCCTCTCTTTTCCTTCTATCTCTTCTTCTTCTTATACTTTTAATTGTCACATGATCAGAGAACACCATTGTTAAATCCTCACACACTTCTACATTAATTTCATCACTTCCACAACATAATCATATAAAAACAGCTACAACAAAAATGTCCTGTCATTTAGTATATGCACTCTAACATTTTACATCAACTGTTTCATGTGTTATCTATACATATGCTTTCTCTCTCATTTGTCTTAAATTTTGATTCATACACAAAAAAAACATAAAATTAAAAAAAAATACCCTCCAACACCAAATTATCATACACAAATAATAAATAATAAAAGAAAACACTTCCACAATTAGGTCTTACATGGGGGCTTCACCCACCATGCTCCCTGATGTGGGGGTTCTCTCCCAACAACTCATAACTTACATATATTGTTGCACAACCATGACCAAAGTGAGCCACCAACATTTATGCTATAGCAAACCATAAGTCAACTAAAGCATAAAATGAAATCATCAAAATTTCTGCAGGAAAATCTGCACTTGATGAATCCAGTTATCAACCAATTGAATTGTAAACACACACACACACACGCACACGCACATGCACACACACCCACACACACCCACACACACCCACACACACACACACACACACACACACACACACACACACACATAAAACGCATATACATATTTTAAGCTCTTCACTAGTATTATCTAAACTTTCAGCATATTGTGGTCTTACCCTTGCCTGTAATATTAATTTTATCCTGTTTTACAAAGTATTAATATTACTGAAAATGTATCTGACTGAATTACAAGCAGTACTTCTTTCTCTTTTTCTCATTCAAAAATGTAGTATCTTGACATAACACTGCATCATAATTAACTTTCTTCAACCCATTTATTTTAGCTCCTTTTCAATTCCATTGCTTCATACGATGACCATCTACTGAAAACGATTTCATACTCCGCCTTTGTTTTCCCCCTTTTGCTTTCCTTTTATTTACCTTTGCCTTACCACTGTGTGTGTGTGCGTGTGTGTGTGTGTGTGTGTGTGTGTGTGTGCTGAATATGCTATATACATTTTTCATTACTTATTTCAGAAGGAATCTATTTCAGATTGCATTCATCTAGCTGAATCTCTTTTTTTCCATTCTTCTCATATTTTTTTTTTCATTTTCTATTCTTCATTCATCAGGCTTCCTTTTTCTTTTCCTTTATGTACAAAATTGTTCTGTTTTTCATCTACCTGCAAACATATTCTCAATATCATCTATTTTAACTTTATTTTCATTTTCTCTTTCTGTATCACAATCTGACCAAGAACAGCTTTCCCCTCAGCCAGCTTATCCTCCCAAGTGTAATGCATCACCTTCCCACACCTATTATAGTTTTGTTTTCTACATTTTAGCTGTAGCCCTTCACTACTATACGTATAATAACATGATATCTAACCTGTATATTAACCGAAAATCATTTTCCATAAAAATTCTCTTAATTTTCTGTATTGCAGACTTTTTCATCAAGTACTTAATCCAAGTCCAAATTTCATAGGTTCATAGGTTCATAGGTAGGTACTAGGCTATTGGCCCTAGGGCCTATATAAGCCTAGCCAAATGGTACCCTGGCTTTTGCCACCCAAGAAAATTATTTTCCTGAGCACTTGTCAAGCAGAGCCACAGAAGTGATCCCCGGGGTGAATTTCCTATCTCCCATCCAATCATCAAGATTTTTCTTGAAGAGTGCTAATGAGGAGCCTTGTTTGATATAGATAGGTAGTTTGTTCCAGAGTATAGGAAGTCAATGAGACAGGAATCTATCCCTCCAGCATGTTCTGTTTATTGTGGTGATAAGGTTTAGGTCCCCAGACTGTGTAACTCGGAGGGACTGGAATTTCTTTACATGGAGCATGTCCAACAGCTCTGGGTTTGACATAGCTTTGTATGTTAGGCAGAGATCGCCTCTGAGTAGGCAATTTGTGACAGAGTAAAGCTGGAGTTTTTTGAGACGGTCTGCATAGGGCATATGTTTGAGGCTGGTAATCCTCTTTGTGAGGTATTTCTGTGGCCTTTCCAGTTGTTGTAGATGTCTTGTGAGGTACATACCAAAAGGGGTGTTGTACTCTATAATGTTTGCTTTTAGTTTTTCTCAGTCTCCCCACATTGTTATATGGCAAATTTATTTTTTCACTGTTTCCTATAGAATTGTATTAAAAATACACAACCAACATTTTATGCAGATAAACCTGGGGTTAATTAAAGGTCATAGCACCAGTTGTATAAGGCCCTGCTCCTACAATGCAATATATTGTGATTGAAAAATGTTATCACAATGAGATGACTAAGGCTAATTTGCATTTCTCTGAATTGTAGTTACTACCACAATATACAAATCACTGCTGATCTGCATATCATGGTAGGACACTGCTCCTCATGTGGACATTGGCTTCCTCCATTTACTCTCCCATACACACAGGTGCACAAAAACAAATATGCACACACACACACACACACACACACACACACACACACACACACACACACACACACACACACACACACACACACACACAAAAAACACAGTTCCTGTACCTACCCCTCACCTGTCTGCCCACCTGTGGTTCCCCTAAGCCCACTCCACATCCTGAAGTTGGTGCTATTATGGCACTTTACTATTGAGTAATTTCATGTAGCTAGTGTTCCCCCAACCCCAATCCCTGTTGTGCCAGAGCCATTACAGTACTGATATTAAATGTTTCCCTGATGTTTACCATTTTCTCCACCACCCCTGATCCTCATAGTGCTGCTGGTGTCATTATGGCACTGAAGTCAAATGTTTCCCCTAGCATTTAGTTGCTTCTTTCCACTCTGATAACCATATAATAGTCATAGTATGTAGATGAATATGTTCTTTGGGCTGTGTTCGATACTGCAACATGGTGGGCTGGCTATGCTAATGTTAGCCAAATGATTTCTTGAATAGCTCAGCAATAGATGCCTTCCTAGATACAGTTCTGGGGGAGTTGAGCACATAGCAAATTAGCATATGTCTCTCTCCTAGACTGCCTCATTAGCATTTAGCATAGCTATGGGATGAGCCCTATGTGGTGCAGTAATGTATTCATGCTAGACGACCATGCAGTACTGTGTTAATGTGGTTGCTGAATCACAACATAGTACCGCAGTGTGTACAAAGAGGTATACATGCCATGGTGCATTCATGAATGCCCCTGAAAGTTTATACATAAAATCTTATTCCATGGTGTTTCTTTTTAATTTCCTCTCAAACTGTTCCATAAGTAAAAATAAATTAACAAAAACAAGTGTAGGGAGAGCACTAAAGCAGATTACAGTACCTCGTATAAATGATCCAAAATCCAAAAAGTTTTTTCAGAGTTTTTGTTTCGCTAAATAACAATAGCGACAATGTTCTTTCCAATCAATCCTTCCACACAGCAGTAAATCAGCAATAACAATCCACAGGCAGTCTTCACTTCACCAGGGATAGACCAAGCATAACTCCAGCATTATTTTACGAACAAAAAGAGCTTTATTTGATAGATAGGCTAGCGCTTTCACCCGTAGGACTTTCTCAGGCCAATAACATTTTCTTTTATCAAATTCAAAACCTTTATATACGCACTATTATCCAACTATGTATATGTATATATATATATATATATATATATACATACATACACAAAAAACATATATATATATATATGCACAAAAAAACACTTAACACTTAAATGTATGTTCCATAGAGGTATCCAGTATATGTTTTTGTTTTGATAACGCATTATTATGTGCTTTAATTCTAATATTATATAAGTGTTCTCTGATACGGTCCCTTAGTCACCATATCAGAGAACACTTATATAATATTAGAATTAAAGCACATACTAATGCGTTATCAAAACATATACTGGATACCTCTATGGAACATACATTTAAGTTAATGGTTATCCAGAATAACTATGTAACAATTAGACGAGGAGATGTATCAAATAAAACTGAGCAGAATGAAACAAAATGGATTATTAGACTAAGAGCTGATCGCTCACTGGGATTAAATGATAGGATCCCTATCAGACCGGTACTAAAGGGTAGAAAGTTATGAAGTATGCTTCCCCCTGGTGTGAAATGTAAAATATGGAAGATATATGCACACACAAGAGACATATATGTATATACAATTTTTATATACATGTATGTGTTTTTTTGTGCATATATATATGTTTTTTGTATATAGATATATATATATATATATATATATATATATATATATATATATATGTTTTATATATATATATATATATATATATATATATATATATATATATATATATATATATATTCTATATATATTTTTTAAATATTTTGAATTTAAAAATATTTATGGATATGCAAGTAAATACTTCTATCTTATTTTATATGAAGTATATAATATTATGTATCTAAATTTAGTTTTTTATAGATACAAAAATTGTTTTTATATATAAATAAATAAACAAAAGAGCATTTTTAAGAATTTTTAGGAATTTTAAGAATTTTAAATAAATTCATTTTATTATATTTATGCTTATGTTGATGCGTAGTGCTTGAAATAGTATTGATCACATTGATATTTTAGTAAGAAGCTGAATTGTAATAACTCATTGCACGAGTTAATTAAATGGCAGGATGTGACATCAGTACTAGCTGGAGAGTAGTGCGTATATAAAGGTATTGAATTTGATAAAAGAAAATGTTATTGGCCTGAGGAAGCCCTACGGTGAAAGCGCTAGCCTATCTATCAAATAAAGCTCTTTTTGTTCGTAAAATAATGCTGGAGTTATGCTTGGTCTATCCCTGGTGAAGTGAAGACTGCCTGTGGATTGCTATTGCTGATTTACTGCTGTGTGGAAGGATTGATTGGAAAGAACATTGTCGCTATTGTTATTTAGTGAAACAGAAACTCTGAAAAAACTTTTTGGATTTTGGATCATTTATGCGAGGTATTGTAATCTGCTTTAGTGCTCTCCCTACACTGGTTTTCGTTTATCAGTTTATAGCAGGGAGAAGCACTCACAAAGTGGTTGTTTTGTTCTTGGTAAAAATAAATTAACATTTGTTTTGCTTCCCATATGTATATTATCTCTAATTGTTCTGCTTTAAAACCCACTTGTTTCAAAACGTAATTCCAAGTAAAATGTCTATCCAGTTGAACACATTGTAATTCTCCATACACTAGATGAGCTGTATTCTTCCTGTTTGTACATTGTCAGATTAACTCATATCTTCTTTTCATTGTCATTCTAGTAACATCTGCATATCACTGTATGACTCTGTGACTTCATTATTCATCTTATCCTTCTCTCTGATCACAGAAATGTTCAATGGCACCCTATCTCAATTTCTATATCAAAAATCATTACACAATATGGTCATACTTTACATTTCAATAGTTTGCTTCTGCAATTCCTCAATCACAACTGAGTGCACTAGCTGCAAAACCAATAACTGCATGTCAGATACATTATCTGATTCTAAGACCTTCTCAGTAGTCAGATCATTGTTTAGCCCTCTAGTGATTATAATGCATTTATTTATGTATGAGTCCTCCTCTACCAAACAATCTCTATGTCTTGTTCACTTTTACATATCCTTCATGCTGTTCTTTGTCAAGCAAACATCCACCACCCATTTCATTTATAGCCTTCCAATTTATGTTAAAGGAAACCCTTCAGCAGCATCCCTCTCAGAAAGAGTATGGGGATTTCCTTGAGGTCCTCAACAAATTACCTCAGGTCAGGATTAATACCAGATTTCACTTAAAAATAAGCAATACCCACTTGGAAAGGTCAAGTCAACTAAATATTCATTTTGGAGACATATGAAAAGATGCTGTCCATCCTGTCAACACTTCTTTTTTCCCTTTACATATAAGCACTGATTGGTTTCCATTTCAATTTGCTTACACAGAAGCAAATAAATTGTAAAATGGGATAACCGTGAAATGTGGGTTTTATGTAGTGATTTTTAAGACTAACAGATCTGAATGAAATATCAGGATCAGCTACTCCATAACCAACAGTCTTGTCACTGGGCCGTAGCTTCAGACACAAAATTAACTTGAACTTGGCTGCCATAGCAGGCAATGGCTCCCACAAAACTGCAGTACAGCATTGTGGACTGAAGATGACATTGAGGACTACACACTGATTATTCAGTGTAGATGTGTTATATGTTCAAAAAAGACTTATGCAATTAAAATGCCAAAAAGTAGTCAGACTTGCATTTGGAAAACTGTTTCATGGCTTATTGACTTTCATTCCACAGTAATCTTTAGTTTCAAAAAAAAAACTTTCTGAAAATATATCATGTCCTTCTAATGTGTATATATTGGCAGTACCAGCAGACACAAGCACAGCTAATCACACAAACTAATATATATATATATATATATATATATATATATATATATATATATATATATATATATATCAACCATGGCAATAAGCAATGTGAAGGTGCTGTACACTGGGTAATGAAAAACTTCTTATCAACAGAAGCAGAGGATGAGATTTGACATTACCATCTCTTGTACGTGAATGTGTATGGCTGGCAAACACATGGAAACTAAAGGGGTCATGAGCTCTGGTAGTTTCTCAACTGTATATTGATAAATATTTTAATATGTCTTTGAACTGAAGCATTTTATCATTCAAATGTTATGTGCATCCGAATGGCTGCTGACATACTAGCTGAGGAGTTTCTGCCCATTGATGGCATAGTGTGAACCTTGTAACCTTGCACTAAAATGATATCCAATAGCTTCATAGGTTCATAGGTAAGTACTGAGATAGCTGCTCTTGTTAACCATTTTAAGCTTTGCCAAATTGCATTTTTGTGCTCAAAATAACCTTTTCTATTTGGTTGTAGATTGGCTTACCCATCCCATGGTCAATCATTATATAGTACCTCTAATGACTGGGATCATACCATAGATAATTTGAGGATACTAGAAGCTGCCTCTATCCATTAGTAGTACAGGGGGCAGTCCTGGTGTAAATTCTTTGTTTCTCATCCTTATCTCTAAGTTGTGCTTGAGTATAGACAAGGGTGAACTTTGTTTTATGTGGATAGGGAGTCTGTTCCACAGCAGTGGTATCCTTTGTGAGATGCACCTGTCCCGCCAAACCATCCTGATGATATTGCATAAAAAGTTTAGATCCATAGACTATTTCTTTTTTTTTTAATAAAATTTTATTGAAATCATTGCTGAAGTAAACAATTATTATAAGAATAATTGAACAGATTTTAAGGTACATTAGATAAAAAAACAAGAGAACAATGATATAAAGAACAAATACAGCATAAACTATATAGAAAGATGTTCACTATACAAGCACAAGATAATACTGTTAAGCTAAAAATAAGGTTTGATTTTACAGTCAACTTATTTTACTAATAATTCATTTATACTCATCTAATGATTGTATATTGTTGTATTCCTTGAAAATCTAGATTTAATTGTCAACAATTCTAGTTTAAATACATCCTTGAGAAGATCTTTAAATTTTTGAAAAGAGAGGATATGTGAAGATTTCCAATTTTCTTGTGATTTCTTTCCAGGCAATGAATAGAACAGACCATAGAATTGAATATTTACTCGGTTGTACATAATTTGGAATTGGGGTGTTAACTAACACTAATGATTTGGTGAGTGAAAAATTATCAGTAAAGATTTCTTGTAGGAATGTATTAACATCTTCCCAAAATTCCTTTAAGAATAAACAATCATAAAATACATGTGTCCAGTCTGTTTACTTCCTTTTTACATCTCCAGCATAAAACATTATCTTTAGTTATCTTATTAATATATATGGAGTGAGAAACGATCTATTTAAAAATCTTCAGGTAAATATTTTCCATTTGAGTGAAGATGTAGTTTTACCAGATGATTGAAGAATATTTAATTTATCTTTGTCTGTAGGATTACAATTATTAGTGATAGAAAAAAGTTCCAATAATTATCTGTGTATATATCCAAATCTGACTTTATTGTTCTATATATGTGAGAAAGACCAATTTTCATTGAATTGTTCTGCTGAATGAAAACAATTAAATACTGTATAAGTCTAGGGATTGAAGTCTTAGATGAAGTAGGGATTAGATCAAGTTTATCCTTGATATAGTTCCTAACTTCTTGTAAATCTAGCCATAGTGTTGAATCAATATTATTCTTTTCTATAAGAGCATTAACTGATTTTAATTCATGACTGTTCATCATTTGATGCTAAGCTATCAGATGCTTTTGTTTGAATAGTGACATTTTATGGCAATCTGTAGTAAAAAGGATCCCTTGTGTATAGGCTATGGGGTAAACAAGGAATCTCCAACTTTCAAATATTTTAAATCTAAGGATAACATTTTTAAAGGATTTTAAGATTAGTGTTATATTGTTAGAATTTAATGTCTGGGTATGATAGTAAGAGATAAAAATATTTCAATCTCCAGATAAATTAGTTGTTTATTAAATTTAACATATAGGTATCATTATTACTTTTTGGATTTTGAAATAAAATTAAAATATATTCTTTCCATTTTGCTGAATATTTTCTGTCCATAAGGTAAGACATTTATTTAATTACTGAAGAGATTGAGTAAAGTTCTAGATTAGGTAGTGCAATACCTCCATTTTCCCAACTATACATATGGTACGATAATGAAAGTCTAGGTTTAATTGGATGCCAAAGGAATTTTTTAATCATTATATTAAACTTTTTAATTATTGAACATGAAGGGGGTATAGATATAGACTGAATTATATATAAGATTTTAGGAAGCAATAACATCTTTATAACCGTCAATTTCTCATCCATCAAGAATCTTATTTTTGACCATCTATTTATTAAATTGTTTATGTTTGCAATGCTTTTATTGAAATTCAGTTTTAGAGTATATTTTATGTTGTTAGTAATAACTATACCTAAATATGCTATTTGTTGAGATTGCGCTATATATTTTTAAAAATTATCTTGTATATTAAATTTTTTGGACCAACTAAAAGAATTTGTGTTTTATTATGATTGAATTTAAGGCCTGCATTGTTTTGAAAAATATCCATGTCATTGAATACATCTTGTAAAGATGGATTCTTGCCACCCAATGTAATCAATATATTGTCTGCAAACATTTGAATTTTTGATGTTTCATTAAAACCCACTTCATATCCTTTAATGTTACTGCTATCCCTTATCAAATTTGCCCAGGGTTGCATAAAGTAAATAAAAGAGGAGATAATGGGCAGCCTTGTTTAGTACCTTTTATAATTGGTATGAACTGAGAGATATTAGGACCTATTTTAATATATGCTTGACAACTGCTGTATAATTGAGTAATAAGATTTATAAACTTTTTTTGAAAAATTAAGTTCCTCCAAAAGAATAAATAAAGATTCTCAATTAATTGTATCAAAAGCACAATTTATATATAAACTAACTACTGTTAGATTTTTTTTTGAGTTCTTTACTGATTCAATCAAGGTTATTATTCTTTTAATGTTGTCATAAGAAGTTCTATTTATTATAAAGTCCATTTGGTCCGCTTCCACTAATTTAGGAAGAACACTTTAAGCCTATTTGCATATATAGACATAAGCATTTTGTAGTCCATATTTAATAAGGAAATATGTCTATATAAATTACATTTAGTGGGGTGTCTGTCATGTTTTAGAATAGGAGTAATAAAGGTATATTTCCACAATGGTGGGATAATATTTTTATTTTGTACTATGTTGAAAACAGAATGCAACATTGTGAGAGCTTTAATAGGTAAAAGTTTGTATATTTCTGGAATAATGCCATCATTGCCTGGAGCTTTATTTTGTTTAAGTTTATTAATTTGTAATTGAATATCTTTAAAAGTAATTTGGCTATCTAGTAGTTTAACTTGGTCTTCTGTTAATCTTTTTGTTAAATTTGTATTAATAAATGCCTGAATATCTTTTTTAGGGTTTATTAACTCAGAGGACTGATTTAGTTTGAAAAAAAATTCTCTAAATCCGTTTAATATATTATGTAAACCAGAGACCATTTTCTTTTTGTGGTGAATAAAGTTTATTGATGTGATTGAATTTATTTAATCTTTTAGTTTTATTGGCTAGACTATTCATGGATCTAGGATTTGTTGTGAAAGTAATACATTTAAATTTCTCTAAACTAATCATACTTCTTATTTAAATAATGTATTTCTTTTATTTTAGCTTTGTCTCCTTTGTTTTTTGAAATATTAAGATTCAATATATTAAGATTAAATTGTATCTCTTTTAGTTCTTTATCCCATGAAATTATTTTCTTTTTGTACCAATCATTCTACCATATAAATAGGACTTAATTGCATCCAAAATGAAAATTTCAGATGTATCATTAATAGTGTAAAGTTCTATAAAGTTATGAACTTCTGTAGAAATGAGGGTATTAAAATAATTTACTTTAGTGATATATGCTGGGATCCTTTTTATCTGAACATTGGAAATTGAATGAATATATATATATATCAAACATTATGGAATTATGGTCAGAAAGGGGACATGTAATCACATTTGCATTAATTAAAGAATCTGCTAAATTATTAGAAATAAAAACTCTGTCTATCCTTGAGTATGAGTTATGTCTGTGTGAATAAAATGTATAGAAAAGTGATTTAGAGTCTGCATAGTTGTTAATGTCCTTTAACAAAAAAGATTCAGAACATTCTTTCAGTAGCCTGGCCATAGTCAAGATCCTTCTTTTACCAATAGAGGTAGAATCTTTAGTATCAAAAATACAATTAAATTCACCAGCTAATATGATATTACCTTTAGAAAATGTATAATGTGTTCTATATGTTGCTGTGCTGAATTAAATCCAAAGCCAGGAATCCAGTATATATTGAATACAGTGAATATTATGTTGTTAAACTCTATAATAACTGAAGCTACCATACCTTCATTATCTTGGTATGTTTCTATTATTTTAGGCATAGGTAGTTTATTATTCAATAGTATTGCAACACCTCTTTTTTTGAGAATTCTCAGAGCTAATCAGAATAGATAAAGATTTAGAGTCTAATTTAGAAATATCATCTGATATCAAATGAGTTTCTTGAAGAAATATTAATTGTGAGTTTTGTAATTTCAGATATTTATTTAAAGATCTTCTCTTATTAGGATTATTTAGACCATTAATGTTAAGTGAAATACAATGTAAAGAAGTAATTATGTAATTTAATTATCTAATAATGCATGTTGACTGTGACTTTTATTAATTTTTTGTCTATATGAAGATAATAGATAGATGTAAGGAATACAACTGTTTATTGTACATGAAGTATAAAGAAGAATTATAACAAGATATATGTTTAAATAGCTTTCAGCTATGCATATTGAACATCAAAAGCATTGTTATCAAA
Source organism: Protopterus annectens (assembly GCF_019279795.1). Lineage (NCBI taxonomy): Eukaryota > Metazoa > Chordata > Ceratodontiformes > Protopteridae > Protopterus > Protopterus annectens. The sequence continues at coordinate 811,773,939 of NC_056744.1, forward strand.
GAATTGTAACAGAATATATTAACAAAAAAATCACCCACAACGCTTCTGGAGTTATAAACTCCTAATTTGAGTGACATCAATCACTCAAATTAACATTCTAACTAGCAGCAAGTTTCAATCAGGGACTGTCTAATTATAAGTTGATTCACAATTAAAAGTATAGCTTTTAAGTGAAATTATCTCTTCTATGTACATAAATAAACTTATCTTAGATTAAATATTTATAACACTATTAACTAGTTAACTAGTATTAAATTATAATAGTTAATAACGTAGGACATTACTATAATAGATGTTTAGTTTCTTTAAAACTATAGATTAAAATAAACCAGATATTATAGATAAATTTGAATTAAAATAATAAGTTCAAGAATTTGTTTTTATTAATTATATGTTTGTATATGAAACATAACTATTAAAATATGTCTTGCCAGAAATGTATTTGTAAGCAGATGAAGAATGTGAAATAGTACTAGTAATAGTAAGTATGAACACAAGTATGTATTAATTAATTCTTTGCTCCAATAGTCAAATTTACTGTTTTTAGCAATATGTATTAATACAAAGCTATATGCTATCCTAAGTAGTTGGAAACCAACTATGATGTAATAAATGCAGTTAAATCACATTTGTATACTGTCATTAGTTTCTATAAATTAGAAAAAAATCATAAACACAGCAATAATAACCATAAGAATAAGTCTCCCTAGACATTGAAATAATCAGCAACATTTTGGGATATCAATCTTCAAATAACTATAGTTCTTGATAGAATGTCTGCATGAAGAGTAAGATTGGAAAATATATATTTCTAAATGTACCTAAAATGGATGTGGTATAACTTTGAGTTCCAGTTGTCTGACTTGTTTTTGCTGCCCTAATAATTCCATCAATTGTTGTAACCAAATTTTACTATACTAGTTTACTTATTGTTTTCTTTTACCATTAAATTTAACCTTTCCGTTTTCTTCTCCATCTTTCTCATAAATCTATATTTCTTAAGAACCACAATATATTGTTGGTGATATTGAAATAAACAAAAATAAACCATTGCTCCTTTTGACAAGAAGGTACTCAAAACAGTGCTTAAATTGTAGCAGTAAATATATTTAAATATGACAAGGTTACTTTTCTTTAGCTGAAAAAATCTTAATCAAAAAGAATATAATTTATAAGAGCACTTTCTATCATATACTAAGCTCATATGTCAGTGATCATTGAGATAAAATAGTATGAAGTTAAAGACATCATTAGGAATATAGGTCAGAATATATAATTACTTTGTAGTGTGACTATAAACTAACTTATAGAACAGCTGACCTGGAAAACATGTAAAAGAGATACTTAAAAAATATACATATAAAACCCTAATACTACTAACATTTAGTGTCAACAGAATACTGTAAATGAAATATAATATTTCTTTCTCCAGCATAGCACAACTATTTTTCTTCTATATAATATGACTATATAAAAACATGCATAGTTGGGAATTATATGGTTATAACTGAATAGAATGGGATCTGCTTTTCAGGATATTGAAAAGTAATACTTAAAAGTTAAAAGAACACAGGAATCAGGCAATACATCTTTTTTTTTCATAGCACAGTTACCAGCATGAGTGTGACCTAGTCCATGCTTTGTCTGCTTTAATTTAAAAGTTACTAATAATAATAAAGCTATTTATCAAGTTCAAACATATTTAGATAAAAGAAAACAAAAAAAATTGACTTTTGAGTTTTCTTACAGTCAATTATTTCTTCTTGCTGCTCCTATAACAGCTTATTTCGCTCCCATGACAGTTAAATGAAGAAATGCATAAGAACTGTAACTTCCATAACTTCGTCGAGCTGCTAATGACGTCACATGACAACGGAAAGACTCCTAGATATGGAAGAAACACATCGCTGAGCAGCTGCTCTTAAAAATTGGTTCTAGGAGTTCCAGTGGGAAACGGTAAGCTGTTTTAACAATAATTAAAGATTTACGGTGTTTCATGACGTGCACAAGACAACCCAAAGACATACAGAGTTTTATCAAGAACTTTAATTGAAAATATTACTCATGCCTGGCTCACTACCAATCCACCAACCAAAAAATTAGCCGAAAGAAACGTAGCATCAAAACAAGACACAAACTGGTGGCATCAACACACAATTCCTTTATAGAAAACCCATAATTAAAAGAAAAATCATATGACTAATACCATGACCATTCCATACAGACACTAACAAAAAGAAAACAACAAACAACAAGAGCAGAACATATTATTTAATAACCAAATCAATATATCGCCCACCAAACCACCATGAACTCCTCACTGCCACACAAAGCTATGAGACAAAAAAGCCATACAACAAACCAAAAGAACAGTGCAAGCAGACCAGAACAAAAGTAAACTTTAAATAACTATGAATGAAATCTATTTATCCCAAAAACTATAACAAGTACATTAAGTAGATAACTAATTCAATAAATATGTTTATAGTGACTAAAAGCTTTATATTATTTAAGAAATAATGCTAAAGTTAACATTAGAATAAGCAACAAAGGACAACAAACAAACTGTCAATAGCTAGACAGTATATTCTCAAACCTTGCTCTAGAAGAGAATGAATTATATCTTATATTCGGAAATGTTTAAAAAAAGAATAAACTAAATATTATTAATAAGTGTGTGAAATAGAGCAAGGTGTTAACAACAAAAGGAATAAATAACGTTGACTAATTAATAACTAACACAAACCAGAAATATAAAGAAAAAGTAACATCAACATTCACCTGTTGAACCATTTTCATCTCACTAGACTTCTGGTTCATAAAAGAATTATGTATGTGTGAAAAACAAACCCCCAGATTCTGCAAGCCCTGCATGGCATGTATGACTAGTGCAAGAGCTCCAGCAGGCAACATGTCCGCTGTGCGATCCAGGAATAACCTGCAGGGGCATGCGCGAGTGCTCCTGCACTAGTCTTGCACAGACTCAGCCCCTGTATGCAAATTACCCATTTGCAGGAGAAATACATGCAAATGAGGTGAATTTGCGATCCAGGAAGCTGGAAACCGGCCGTGCAGGACTAGTGTAATCTGTAGAAATGTACTCTGCCAGTAACGGAGTACATTTCTGCAAATTACAAAACAGAGAAATGACAGCTCCAAATAAAGGGTGGATATCATGTAGAAAGCATGCCAATGGCCAACTATAAGGCCATTGGCATGGAAACCACTTGCAAAAATAAAAATATCAACTTTTATTTTTTTTAGCCGATCTCGACTGTTTAACCGTAGGGCAGTGGCGCACAAACAGGATCGGGGGGGGGGGGGGTAATAAAAAAAACATAAAATAAGTATTCTAACCAAAATCACTATTTTGCCATTATACTCAATGGCAGGCAGAAGACAACATGGCCAGTGAATAGTGGTTGCTAAGGGGAGAGGCTCAGTGTGGGACATGTAACTATGCATTAGCAGGCAATCCTATGCAACTGAGGGGAATGATACTGAATCCCAGATTTCCCTTGCATGCTAGTCAGTACCCAACAGTGTAAGAGCAGGAACTGGTGCAAGCCTAGAAGTTAGCTGACATCATGGGGGGGTGTCAGGCATACTGTAAGCAGATTGGAGCCCTGTGGCTCGAGCTTGCTCCTAGCTTAGCAGAGCTAAGCAAGGGGGTGTGTCTGAGGCTGCCTAGCACTCTTTACATTGCCTAAGCTGGTATGCGTGCCACGCACTGGGTTTTAAAGGAAAAAAAAGTAAACCGGGAAATAGCAGCTCTGTGCACATTTCAGCACTCTCTTTGTGCAGCACTCTCCTGGGCTCAAACAGGAAGGCAATGGGAAGGGAAAACAGCAGTTGGAAGGTAATCTAGGAGAACTAGCATAGATGACAGGTGAAATGTATCTGAATCAGCCAATTACACAGGCAGCAGATCATCCCAGCCCAGAACACTACTATAAACTATGCAAACACCTTTCCCTCTGGTTTTTCCCATATTCTACACCACCGGTGTATACAAGCAGGGAACATTTAAAAAACAAAACAAAATGATAGGGGTTGCAGCAGCTATCATACAATGACATGTGGAAGAGGCTGAGGGTGGTGAGGATGAGAATGCTGTTGACCAACCCATAGTGAGGAGATGGAGAAGAGTGTACAGACCCAGGATAGCCTACCAGGAGATACATGAGCTGGAGAAAGTGGAGTGCTATAGAGTGGACAGGAACCTCCTACAGCAAATTGTTGAGCTGTGCCAGCTACGCCTGACACACAGAACTAACAGAGGGGAACCCATCCCAGTGGATACCAAGGTATGTGTAGGCCTGAGACTACTAGCCACAGGTACCTCCCAAAGCCCAACTGGGGATATCATGGGGATCCCACAAGCATCAGCATCCAGAGTATTCCACCAATTCCTGGATGCCATGTCAGCACATGCCGGTGAGCACGTATATTTCCTCAAAACCTGTGAGGTGTTGGCCAGCAATATGCGTCTCTTCCACCAAATAGCAGAATACCCTGAGGTCATGGGTGCTATAGACTGCATGCACATATGCATAAAAGCACCACCCATTGAGCGGAGTAGGGCCTACATCAAGCGCAAGGGCTTCCCCTCCATCAACTGCCAGGTTGTGTGAGATGCCCAGGGCATTATAATGAATGTGTGTGCTGGCTGCCCTGAAAGCTATCACGATTCCCACATCTAGTATCTGACACAGCTGTACCAGGGATTTGCCAATGGGGGACATCCCTTATGGTCACTTAGTGGGGGATGCTGGTTACGCACTGGAGCCGTGGTTGATGACACCCATCAGAAATGTGCACACACCCGAACAAAAATGCCATAATGAGGTACACGCACAAACCAGAATCATAATAGAGCGTGTGTTTGGGATGCTCAAGTCACTGTTCCAGTGCCTGGACACATCCGGTGGAGCCTTGCAGTACTCACCAGCTACATGTTCCCAAATCGTCATTGTATGTGCCATGCTATACAATATGAACCTGCGGAAACAGCTGTAACAGGAACAGCATGGGGCAGGGCCACACAGCGCCCCACCAATGCCAAGGCCTGCACAGGCACAGAGTGACTCAGAGGAGGAACAACCTGAGCCTGCCCCAGTAGGCAGATGGAGGCATGCCCAGTATGCCATGGCCTTGGCAAAGAGGCAACACATAGCACATACACTGACACAGTAGGGACCCAGGGAATGACACCTTTCTCTGACTCGCACATACAGTAAAAGGGATGCCAAACATGATACTACCTGTGCTCAACCAAGTATATGGAGTGTACTATGCACATCCAACATAGGCAGCCCTCAGCACCATCCTCAACACTGGCACACCCACAAGGTAAGTCACTCCCCTTACCAATTGCTGATTGGAGTAGTATGTGTAGTCACTTGTATCTATGGTATGGATGGGAGCATGCAAGGGAATCGGGTGGCTGAATAGGATGCCAGCAGATAGTAGACACCTATAGTGGCACCATGAGATCTGTAACAAATACAGGTGTCACCACTGTAGCCAGTACTACACAGGGTGACAAAATCCACTGCAGGAAATTTGCTGGGCCATATGTGTGTCCATATGCCAGTCAGGGAGGTTCACATACCCAACAACAGTCTCAACCAGCAGGACAGGTGTAGACAAACACAAACAAAGGCTGTGCTATGGCCTCTGAATGATGCCTATTGGTAACCCCCCCCCCCCAGGCCTACACAGACGGACTACATTAGGTCAGGCAGTGGGATGTTAGTTCTGAAGGGTAGGAAGTCAGAAACTAATATGTAGGTCAATCAAACCTAAGACCTGTAGTACATTGATATGCCTCTAGTCAGCATGATAGGTTAGAATACAGAATGAAATGGGGTACCCGACAAACCAGTACAGTCATAGCAAATGTGTACAAGTGTCAGGTGTGCCCCCCCATCATATGTAGAAATGTAGAAACAGTCAGGTGTGCCCCCCAATCCTGTGTAGAAATGTAGAAACAGTCAGGTGTGTTGTGCCCCCCAATCCTGTGTAGAAATGTAGACATAGTCAGGTGTGCCCCTCCATTTCTGTGTAGAAATGTAGAAACAGTCAGGTGTGCCCCCTATCTTATGTAGAAATGTAGTAACAGTCAGGAGTGCCCCGCAATCCTGTGTAGAAATGTAGAAACAGTCAGGTGTGCCCCCCCAATCCTGTGTAGAGATGTAGAAATAGTCAGGTGTGCCCCCCCAATTATGTATAGAAATGTAGAAACAGTCAGGTGTGCCCCCACACAACCCTATGTAGACATGTAGTAACATGGAGGTGTAGCTATAATACCAGTGGAACACAGATGCCCAGAGGTGGCCAAGATAGCAGGATAGACTGTAGCATTTGCACAATATGCAGGTATGTGTGTGTTAGGTTGGTGTGTGTTTCATATTGTGTGAGAGTTGTCAGTATGTATGCATGTTGATGTATGACCTGGTGGCCATTGCCCACTACTGCTTATGACAGAGCCAAGTCCTCACAACTGCAGTGCCAAAGACAATTCCCACCAGTATAACACATGCTAGCACTAAGCCATTGTAAATGTATGGTGGCAATATGTGTCACCATCGGAAAGATTGACATGGCATGGCTGTTGAGTAAGATACACAATCAGTACACAGGGGGAAGTACCCCAGGCATACAGTATATATTGTGTAATTGTGAAATGAACACACCCTTGGATTTGTACAAACAGGTATGCATCACATTATCTGGTCCTGTGGTAGGGGATACTGGTGTTGTCTGCCCAAACACTTGCAGATCGCAAAGGAGGTAGGACTGATGTATTGAGAAACAGCTGATGTACCTGTACATGCCAGCATAACTGGGATAACCCATGCATATCTGTGTGTCAGATGCAAGTAGTGTCCATAGCACACATTCACCCAGCTCACCCAAACACCACCCACAGGTACCTCTCTGGTTGTATCCCTGTTGTGGGGAATGGGTACAATATGACCCCACCTGTACATGGCAATAATGAAAGAATGCAGCGTGCAGTGCAGGTGTCCCATGCAGGTGTGTCCCTAGCCATACTTAGCACCCTGCCAGCATCCATACCACCTGATCAAGACTGATAAAAGGTATTGGCATGAACACCTAGCCCACCTACCTTGTCACCCCAGGGAAATATACTATATGGCAGTCTGAGACTGTAGGACTGACAGAATGCAACAGCTTGCCACATCTGGCCCGCATCAACACCAAATGGCCCACAAGCCTCGGCCAAAGGCCTGTGTCTCACACGTACTGTCAATGCATGTTGTGTCATGGACACCCAAATAACAACATAACACATTCCACATAAGCCATATGCAAGGCCATGTGGACAAACCACAGTAACATGTCCACCATATCCCACTGCATGAACTGTGGACCAACACCAAAAACAGCTGTGATGGGGTGATGACCTTAGGGAAAGTGTCAGAGAATGTATGCATAATGTATGGAAGAGGATAGAATAACAGAGGTGGGAGTGGGAGTATGGGCAGCATGGAATGTGCAAGGCCCATCACAAAGCTGTGTGCACACACTATCCTTGGCTGCAAACACATAAATGGGTGGCTACATACCTGGCTGTACACCATAATAGGCAATGTCCTGACTCATGGCCCCTGCCTCTGGGTAACTTGTGCAAATCAATACAGCTGAAAGGTATTGCCACAGCAGATAAGGCCATACTGTCATGTCGATGGATGTACAAGTATGGGATCCTCTGCCAGCACTTTGCCAAGGTGCTGAGCCAGATACACAGACCCAGCAGCAAGTGTCTGCAGCTCCCCCTCTGGAATGGCACAACTTACCATGAATATATAGGTGTCTGCCCACAATACTGGACACAGCTGCAGTCAGCCTTGTCCTCCAAGACATCACTGTGAGCAAGAATGTCCACCTGACAGTACATGAGGACAGAAAACATCACAGTGTATAACGGTACACATGTTTGGATATCACTACTAACAGCAGTACCATGTAGCTGAAGCAGAACAGACACAATCACCCACAGTACACACTATCCCCTGCACAATTTGTCCCCATATTGCCAAATGATCGATGGATACCCTGCAGAAACAGTTTACTACCTGTAAGTGTACAACACAAAGGTCTGCACTGGAGTACAAATGACCTGGAATTGATATACACATTCAATACAGAAGGGCATACTGGGCATGCTCACACACAGAGGAATGAAGGCAATGTCAGACAACATACTGAAAGGTCATACTGGGCATGCTCACACACTTAAACAAATGAAGCCCATGTCTGCAAACAACAGTGGACCATGCATATCTGGCAGTTGCAGATGTTACTGCATACACTCCTCAGTATGCACCAGTCATGCTTTGCACACACAGTGGGTAGGAATACAGACATATATCCAAGGACAACACACTATAATAAGCCAAAAGTAGATGTACATAAATGTGTGGAAGAGCGTGACTGTGACAAGGAGCCATCCATTATGAGGCCTGTCCCACCCAGCACGCAGCTAAATGGCTACAACCACATGAGGTATAAATGTCAGTCACTGTAGACATTAGCCACCAGTATCCATCAGCATTACAGACTATGTGGTGCAAGTGCTAACTATGCAACATGACTGTACAAGGAAGTAGTCATCTAGCAGTTGTATACACGTACCTGCAGAATATAACCCTGTGTGTAACAAACTCAGCAAAGTAGAAAACTATATAGTAAACCAAAGTTGAAAATGCTCATAACCAACGGACTATCTTGTGGTTAAAAATCACTAAAACCGTTCGGTCCAGGAAACCATAGACTTTTATTAAGCACAACACGCAGGCTTTTCGTCAGTATCACACCAACTTCTTCAGAATTGAAAATAACGACACATAATACCAACTGCTGTAAATACTGATTTTGAAAACATCACATGGTCTCTGAGTACTGCGAGACTACAATGACAACCCACCTACAAAATACTAAGAAACATAATTAAAATAGTTAAAAACTGTTTTATAAATTGGCTGCATCTGGCATCTGATAAAGAAAAATCCCCTCATATTATGAAAACAAACCTCACGTTATGCAAGTATTTTGATAAAAAAAAACAATAAAACCGATGAAAACTACAAAATCTGCAATGTTGTGTTCCTTAAAAATATACTGCTGCTATAAACAAAAAATCAAGTCTTAAAATCACATTGGCTAGCAGCCAATAAACACGAAGTGAGCTCAAAAGATGATCACAAGACATGACACTTTTTGCCTACTTTGTACAGTTTGAAGACATTTCAAAGTGTATGTTACATAATATCCCCCAACAATGTAAGAAGAACAGAAAATGATGCAAAGTACTCGACTTTGTGGCCCAGTACTGTAACACTTACAACACGTTGATCTATGCATGTTAAAGCCGCTTCAACTAAAAAATAAACTAACCTAGAATTTATTCGAAGCGGCCACAAACAATATCATTGACCCTTTAAGTTATACTAAATGAAATGTTCTATAAATTAACAAAAACATAAAAAATATATTAAATATATAAGACTCTCGTCTGATAAAACAACCAAAATGGCCCTAGATACAAAAATTCAACCTTGGGAATAATACCTATATAAACCTTGGGAAACTATGCTGACTAATGTTCCCGTACAATACATATTTAACAAGGACAAGCACAAAATGCTTATGCATAGTAACCCAATGATCTGGTACTGGCAACCTAGAAATAAACCCAATAGACAAACTACATTATTGACATAATAAGATGGATGGACCATCTATACAATCAATCATTTATGGCAAACACTGAAGTTACTGATGACTCAATTGTACCTCAAATTGGTACACTAGATGAAAAGTGCATGGAACCTGTCCCCATTCAACCCTACATCTCCTGGAAGAAAAATTTGCTACTAACATGAACATAATACTTAAATAATGAATAAATAAACCGAATAAACTATCAAATGACTAATAACAAATTAACTAAAACTAATATGTAATTCTGTGATAATTTATCTATTTAACCTCTTCAGTTTTAGTAGGTAATTTATGGATGACATGCCGTTGATACCAGGAGCATGACAGGCATCTAACCTGAGTTGCCAGGACAACTCTCTACTCTCCAGTAGTAGAGGCGTAGGCCCTCCCCTCCCATCAGATCTAACTTGGTCAATGACTAAAAACAGGATGCCATGGTTATGATTTTCTACTATATGCTTGGCTAGGGCATTCTCCAACTTGCCCTTCCTTATAGCATATAGATGTTCATAAATGCGTTCATGTAATCTTCTGTCGGTCTTACTGACATAAAAGGCAGGACAACATGAACACTTGGCTAGGTATACTACTGATGTTATACCTACCCACTATATTAAATACGGAGTCCCTTATTGTATATTTTGACCCTGTCCTTATATGGCTGCAGTAACGACACATATTGCACTTATACATACTGTCCCTAATATTGGGTACCTTTGATTTTTTCTCCAATATGCTTTTGAGATTGTGGCCCCTCTTAAACACAATTCTTGGTGATTCTACCAATTGTTTACAAATAGAATCATCCTGTGATATCAGGTTCCAATTCTTCAAAATAATTGAAAATATTTCTTTGGCGTCCATGCTGTAAGTTAGAATAAAACTATTGGATATCGAGTTGACTACATCTGTTTTCGCTACTTGGTCGCCCTGGGATAAATTTTTTTTATTCAATATCGGTAAATAAACACCAATATCCCTCTTTTTCTGTATGTCCCTTGAGAGTTCATAATAAGATCCACAGGGTAACCCCTATTATGAAAAAGACTTGCCATAAAAGCACATTCCTCCAGGAAATCACTATCCCTGAACACCATTCTAGCAGCTCTAACTAGTTGACCTTTAATAATCGATCTCTTTTGGGAGAGTGGGTGACAACTGTTAAAATGGACATAGCTGTTAGAAAAGGATTCCTTCCTGTAAATATTAGCTATATAGCATCCTTTTTCTTTGTCCTTCATGAGATCTACATCCAGGTATGCTACCCTGTCTGAGGCAAAACTATGTGTAAACTGAAGAAATTCTGTAGAAGTGTTAAACAATTCTACTAAGGATTTAGCCGTCTCCTCATTGCCCTTCAGGATGATAAAAATATCACCCAGGAATCGTTTGTACAACAATACCTTATCCAAGAATAAAGGATTGGATAAACTATATTCCCTCTCCCAGAAGGCCATGACCAAATTCGCCACACTGGCTCCACATGGAGACCCCATAGGGACAGCTATCAATTGCAGAAAAAAATCCGTTGTTGAAAGACACAAAATTGTTCGACAAAATAATGTCTAACAATTCGCTAATCAGTTGGATTTCTTTGGCCGGGGACTTTTTTAAGATCAACATAGCTGGGATCCAGTCAAGAGCTACTGAGTGGAGGATGGAAGAATATAAATCCTTCACATCAATGGTTAAAAAATTACTGTCCACACTGTAAATTGATTTATTCTAGATAGAAAGGACCAAGAATCCTTAGAAATTTGTGGTTCACTTGCCACATATTTCTTCAGTATGGTATCTACTACTTTAGCACTGGCATAAGTAATGCTACCCCTAGGATTGGCCAACAGGTGCATAGGTGGGTCTAATGGATTCTTATGGATCTTGGGGGATCCAAATATGATTGGAATTCTGCGGTTTGGTAGAGATATAAAGTTCAATAAATCTAAATCAATAGATGCATTGATAAACATGTCTCTGAAGTAGGAAGACACCCTCAAGATACCTATATTTAGTTCGTTCCTTGATACCTCCTTATATGCCTCAGAAAAAAGAATGTCTTCCATTCTCCTGACATAATCTGTCTCATTCATTACTACCAAACCTCCACCCTTGTCTGGTTGCATTAATCTTACTGGAGAGTTGGTTAAAGAATCCAATAATAACCTCTCTTCCTTACTAATAGTGAACTTATTAGATCGTTTGGAGAGGGGTTGACTAAGTGCATGCGGTATGTCCATTTCACATATTTGTTCAAACAAATGTAAGGAAGAATGTAGTGGTGGATTATATGTACTAGACATAAAAAAATCGCCTTTATCCCTAGTAAGATTACCTAATAACAGCTGAAGATTTAACTTCCTGACAAACAGTTTCAAATCTATAATGGATGATGCCAAGTCAGCTCTTTTAGAAGGCACAAAGGAAAATCCTTTGGCCAACAGGTCCACCAATTCATTCTCAAAGGTAAAGTCAGAAAAATTATATATTCTGAAGTCCATTTCAGTATTGAAAACAACATTGTTTGAACCTGTCTCTATCTGGTCAGTGTCCAGACATAGCTGTATCAATTTCTCCTGTTCCTGGACCGGTTGCTGGTTTTCCGGCCCTGATCTAGGGGAGGAGACGAGGCTGGGTCCCAAAAATTTGGACCCTCTATTTCTTCATTGGTGTTATTAGGTTTATGCTGTGCTGCTAGCCATTCACTACGTCTGACAAGATCTATTGTGTCAATAGAATCTGCAGGGGTATCCTTCAGATTACTGGGATTCACACCCCTTGCCAGATCAACAGGGTTAGATCCCTCTGACCGCCATGCTCTAGAAGACAAAAAATTACCTTGGGAAGCAGGAGGTTTCGGATAGGTGGAGCCCTCCTTATACGCCTTGACATCCCTCTGCAATTTTTTGATTTTAGTTGTTGTAAATTTTGAAATATGTTGATCGATACTATTATAGGTACGGTCATAATCAAACCTGTACCTATAAAAATTCAAGTCACTCTTTATTTTCTCATCCAACTTATTAATGTCCATAATTAGGTTGTCAGCTGCCGTCTGATGTTTACTGATTAAATACATAAGCTCGAACCCGTGTCTGTCAAATAGACGGATTAACTCAAGGTGGAAGATAGACCCCTCCTCCAAACCAGTAGGGTATTACCAGGATCTCAGACCTTTGGGCACAACACCAGCCCATTTACATTCGCCGAAATAAGCCACTTTTAATTGGATTTTGCTCAGCTTCATGAGGTTCTGGTTGAATACATTTAATCTGAAAGGAAGGTCGGACACCCCACCCTTTCCTTGTTCTGTTGCCGAACATCTCTTGTTGTCTTGGAAGGAAAAAGAAAAGGAATGACTGAGCCAATGATTTAGATTAGGCACAGTGTAAGAGTTTAATACAGGTGTATTGACACTACCTGATAGTGCAGTAACCGACCCCTGATTCTCTACTCTCTAGTCTCTCTAGTCTCACTAGTCTCGCAGTACTCAGAGACCATGTGATTTTTTCAAAATCAGTATTTACAGCAGTTGGTATTATGTGTCATTATTTTCGATTCTGAAGAAGTTGGTATGATACTGACGAAAAGCCTGCGTGTTGTGCTTAATAAAAGTCTATGGTTTCCTGGACCAGACGGTTTTAGTGATTTTTTAACCACAAGATAGTCTGTTGGTTCAGAGTATTTCCAACTTTGGTTTACTATAACCCTGCGTGTGCCTGCATGTGGTGTGTCAACCTCTAGATGAATGGATTATGGCCCATGCACACACACTGCCCACCTCATAGCCCTACTATGACAAGCCTACTGAGGTCATCCACTTTGAAATACACCTTTGGGAAAAGTACAGCCCAGTAATCTCTGTGGTGTGTCCTATAACTGCGTATTGTTGTAGTGTAATAAACTAGTTGGGTAGGAGTTCTAATCCCAGACATGGCAACTGTGTGTGTGTGTGTGTGTGTGTGTGTGTGTGTGTGTGTGTGTGTGTGTGTGTGTGTGTGTGTGTGTGTGTGTGTGTGTGTGTGTGTGTGTGTCTGTGTAGAAAGCAATGCTTTTTAGACTAGTCACACTCACTACAAATCAAATTCCCTACTTTGGCAAGGCTACTGATGTCATTCACTGTGAAATACACCTTTGGGAAATGTGTAGCACAGTAACCTTTGTAGTGCATCCTATAACTGCATACTGCTGTAGTGTGATAAACTAGTTAGGTAGGAGTTCTAATCTTAGACATGACGACTGTGTATGTGTATCTCTGTCTGTGTAGAGACCGATGCATTTTAGGCTAGTCACACTCACTACAATTCAAATGCCCTACTTTAGCAAGGCTGCTGATGTCATTCACTGTGAAAAATACATCTTTGGGAAAGGTGTAGCCCAGTAATCTCCATGGCGCATCCTGTAACTGCATACTGCTGTAGTGTGATAAACTAGTTAGGTATGAGATTTAATCCCAGACATGGCAACTGTATGTGTGTGTCTTTTTCTTTGTAGAGAGCAGTGCTTTTTAGGCTAGTCACACTCACTACAATTTAAATGTCCTACTTTTGCAAGGCTGCTGCTGTTATTCACTGTGAAATACACTTTTGGGAAAGCTGTAGCCCAATAATTTCAACGGTGCATTTTATAACTGCGTGCTGCTGTAGTGTGATAAACTAGTTAGCTAAGAGTTCTAATCTCAGACATGACAACTGTGTGTGTGTGTGTTTTTCTTTGTAGAGAGCAATGCTTTTTTAGGCTAGTCGCACTCACTACAATTTAAATGTCCTACTTTGGCAAGGCTGCTGATGTCATTCACTGTGAAAAATACACCTTTGGGAAAGGTGTAGCCCAGTAATCTCCGTGGCGCATCCTATAACTGCGTACTGCTGTAGTGTGATAAGCTAGTTAGGTAGGAGTTCTAATCCCAGACATGGCAACTGGGTGCTTGTGTGTGTCTGTGTATGAAACACTGCTTTTTAGGCTACTCACGCTCACTACAAATCAAATGTCCTCCTTTGGCAAGCCTGCTGATGCCATTCACTGTGAAATACACCTATGGGGAAGGAGTACTTCAGTAATCCTCATGGCACATCCTATAACAGTGTAATGGTATAGCATGATATAGAACTCTGATATGGGTTCTATTCCTACACATGGCAGGTGGGGATGTTTGTGTGTGTGTTTATATGTCTCTGTAGGGAGCAATGCTTTTTAGGCTATTCACACTCACTACAATTCAGATGTCCTACTTTGGCAAACCTGCTGATGTCACTCATTGTGAAATACACCTTTGGGGAAAGAGTAGGCCAGTAATCTCTGTGGCGCATCCTATAACAGCGTAATGCTATAGTGTGATATAGAACTCTGGTAGGGGTTCTATTCCCTCACATGGCAGGTGTGGATGTTTGTGTGTGGGTTTCTATGTCTGTGTAGGGAGCAATAATTTTTAGGCTAGTCACACTCACTACAATTCATACACCCTAGTTTGGCAAGCCTGCTGATGTCATTCACTGTGAAATACACCTTTGGGGAAAATGTACCCCAGTAATCTCCGTGGTGCATCCTATAACTGTGTACTGCTGTAGGGTGATAAACTAGTTAGGTAGGAGCTCTAATCCCAGACATGGCAGGTGTTTGTTTGTGTGTGTGTCTGTGTTTGTCATTCATATCCTGTGTGGAGGTGGCTGTGAGTGTGTAACAACTGTACTAATTGTGGAGTGAGTTTTGCAAATTTCTTATATGGTGGGACTAGTATATGTCACAATGCACACCTTACAGGGATAACAGATGTGAAATAGCTGAGAGGCTGGGGTGCAAATCCATACCCCTACATGTGACATCAAGGTCTGTGAATGAAGTTAGCAACCCTTGTATTACCCAGAAAACACTCTCAACCCATGTCTCATACACACACACACACACACACACACACACACACACACACACACACACACACACACATAAACACACACACACACACACACACACACACACACACACACACTTGCCTAGGAAACTGCTATATTGGTAGTATCCTGCATATTGCTGACTGATAGTAACTATTGTGTGATTGCAGTGAGCTACAGAGGGCATGACACCCTGTCCATCAGTCCAATATGCACGTACATGTAGACAGTGCACCTTCCCTATATTCCCCACTGGACACCTGCAACACCTGTGGTGCCATCAAATGTGACCCACAAAGGACATACCGTGCCTTAAATACATGCCTGTATGGAGAGATGCCACTGACACCAGGGAATACCTGTATCATGCTATCAGTGTATGTGCAGGGTCAACCTGCTGTCCATTAACAGTTCCCACCACATGAGACCAGGACTGGCACATCTGATGATAATCTGTGTGCACAACATGGAC
The DNA here is from genome assembly GCF_019279795.1 of Protopterus annectens. Classification (NCBI taxonomy): domain Eukaryota; kingdom Metazoa; phylum Chordata; order Ceratodontiformes; family Protopteridae; genus Protopterus; species Protopterus annectens. The sequence goes on from NC_056744.1 coordinate 811,790,049, forward strand.
CAGAAACCCCAGGTACAGTTCCACATGTCACTGTACATGCATGTGGGACATGTACACATCCTGACAGTGTCCATGTCATGAACTAATGAACACACACATGGCAAGCAATGCACAGCAATGGCCACACATAATAGTTACTCAGGTGAGTGGATGGTGAATACAATACCCCCTGTGTGGGCCAATCCAGACACTACACCCCTGAGCCACACTGCAGACCATTGCCATGTGGCCTGATGCCAAGGTATACCCATCACCTAGCCTTGTATAGCCATCTGGCACAGTCGACCACTACACACCCATGAAGCAATGCACCCATGCATGTCAGTACTGGCACCCTGTGTCTGTGTGTGTGGTGTATGATGCCTATGACCACATTCACACTCACCACAACCACCATTGGCATACTGAAGCATGCTGTCTGATGTCAGACACCTCCAAATACCCTTTGCCCATATAACCTCCAGATAACCCCTGTGGTGCATGTGATACCTGTACAGTATTGTAGTGTGGCAATCTAACTAGTGGTGAGTTGTATTCCTGACCCTGCCAAGTGTGTCAGTGTGTGTGGTTCCCTGAGAGAGAGTGTGGCTGTGTTGACACTGACATGTGTTCTTCCGGACAGGCACGTGTACTACACCTACTGTATAGCTACCATATCACTGTTGCAGATGTCACTCACCATCACATATGTGTTTGGTGGGCTCCTCTACATGTAACGTATGTGGTGCATCCAATAACTGCATAGACATGTAATAGCAATACATAGTCAGTCAGGGGTTTGATACCCTGTATTGGTAGGTGTGTGACACAAACATGCTTAAGTTTTACTCTCCCAACACTCCCTGACTTATCTTTGCCTCTGTCTGCCTCTCTCACTCCCTCTCAGGTGGATGTGGAGACTAATCCTGCTTTGCTTAGGCAGCAGCATGTGTCAGTGATGCTCATGATCAGCTGATGGCCTCTGCACGAATTGCAGCCTTCCTCTAGCTGATTGCATGTGGAACAGCTGTGGTAACATTCCCATAGCCAATTGCATGGAAACACATTCCAATATCTAGGAACATCATGTTGGTGTTGTGCCTTTTCATTCACTGTGAGCAGGACCTAGATCTGATGTATGGTAAACAGCATCACAGATGGACTGGGGATTTACTTCTAACAACTTACACTGCGGAAACAGGCCAACACACAGGAGGGGATGTGCCTGACTTGACTACAGACTGTAAGTGCTGCTATACTGCATTTGGAGTAATGTTGGTTTAACAGGTTGTGTATGGATATGGCTGTCCTACATGTTCTAATACCTGTCATGTCAGTGCTATGTTTATGAGGAAACCCCCACCTGTAGGGTCATCTGCAGACTGGGCAGTGTGTGGTGCCTTATGTCTCTTGTGTTACCCACAGAGCACCTATCTGTGAACTGCAGAAGCATAGTGTGAGGATTGCAGTCAGTACATGGTGACAGCCATGAGAGTTACTGACTTAATATCCATCATAGGACATATGTTACAACAAACCCTGTTGCAACAGTAAATGAT
>NC_056744.1:811791599-811834099 GCF_019279795.1 Protopterus annectens
TTTTGTTTTTCCTGTGTACATATACTGTATGGGTCACATGTGATTATCTGTGGACTTTGCAACATTATGACACTGACACCTCACATCTGCATTTAATGTAACGCCCCAGTTCACAAATATATGTTATTTAGTAGGTTATGCAACAAAATATTGGTCATAACATGATTTGACATGGAAAATGGAATGTGTTGCAGTGGGACTCAAACAGGGAATGCCTGTTCATAAGGCAAATGCTCTGCCCACTACACTATTGCTAAACTGCTTCATTTGCATATATCTTCCTTGTTATCCTCTTCAGCCATTTAGGCTGCATTAACCATAGCTAAGCGATGGGCAAACCCGTTCAACTACGGTTAGCTTTAATCGGATTCATAAAAAAATAAATGGTATGTTTATTTTCTCTGTATTTACTATTGCTGTTGTACAAGTGGGGGATGTTGCTGGGGTATGTGGACACCTATGAGCGGTCTCGCTCATTCTTTTGGCCTTTTTGCTGTTCTTCATTTTGGGGGTGCATGTATAATCTGAAAGCTCTGCTCTCAGACACGTCCCCTGCGATCTTACACACTCCATGTAAGATTAGGAGCTCAGGCACCACGCCTTCATTAATATTCATGGCGCGCTGCCATCCTGCTCCTAAATGGTTGCTTCCATGCAGGACTAAACTAGTCCTGCACAGAAGATTAGTAAATCTGGGGGAAAGATAATATATTCCAACTCAAGTCATTTTTTTTTTTGAGTTTCTTCTTGTGTTCACGCATTTTCCAGGATCCATTTTCTGCAAATCTTTTAAGACTAGAGGTAGCCCAATCCATTTCATCTATTTTTTCCAGTATTTATTTGTCTTGATAAATGTAATAGCTGTATCTAATTCTTCACATATTTTCAGACCATCCTGAAAGAAGATTTTCAGCCTTGCTGGGAAAAGCAAATGTGTTTTTATTTATGCTTTTTTTTAAGTTCTCTGAGCAGTGGCAAAAATAGTTTCCTTTTGGCAATTACAGAAGAATAGTCATTATCAAAGTGTTTGATGTTATCTTTGAATTTAATCGGTGAATTGGACCATGCTGACTTTAATACAATTTCTTTGTCATGTGAAGATAAAAATGTGACTATTACAGATTTTGTAGACAGACTTTTACTATTTTTAGATGGAACCAAGGATCTGTGAGCCCTATCAATACCAAATGAAAAGGCTTCAGGAAGTTGTAAAATCTCAGGTAACCATGAGGTTAAAAATTTCTCCATGTTATTTTCTTCAGTAGTGTCTGGTAGCCCAAAGATCCTGATGTTGTTTCTTCATGATCTGTTCTCTAAATTATCAATTTTTGTTTGAAGAAGGGAGTTTTGTTTTAAAAGATATTCTAAATTGTACGGAATAAAAAATAAAGTAAAGTAAAATCCACTGCTCAGCAAGCAAACGCTGTAGTTCCGTGAGGTAGATATAATGTAAGTCACAAAGGAAGCGGAGTACAGCAGAAGTAAGAACAAAACTCCAAATTTAATTCCAGGAATGTGCACTTATAACATACGGATGAGCGCTTTCACCATTACAGCTTCTTCAGATCCTTGTATAAAAGTCACAGTAGACCTCCCCTTATATAAGCAGCTCAATTAATCAATAAAAACAATTTAAACAATTAAAAGCAATGCTGGAAAATTTAAAGAACTCTCCCATATATAAACATGTTAACGTAAAGTAAGACAAAAATATATAAAACTTGCATAGTGACCTAAAAACATATAAATAAACATTCTGATAAGTTAATATTGAGAAAATACATAATCAAAAACATATACAAATAAATGATAGTTCATTTTATGTGCCTCCGTTGTCTCAGCTTAGGTTTTATAGAAGCTCTATCATTCAACCCATGCCCCCTATCAGCTTTCAAACGAATTATCCAGTCAGTCTCCTTAGATTCAGTAAGATTCATAGTATTACCACCCCTCTTAATCACAACAATTATCTCTAGGACCCGGAACAAGAAAGTATGATCATTGTCATTGGTGGTTATATGTTTTGCTAAGGCATTGTGTAAAGTGCCCTTTCTCATGTGGTAAATATGCTCTCTCATTCTATCCCTTAACGGCCGGTTAGTTTTACCAACATAGAAACTTGGGCAAGCCTGACAAGTAGCTAAATACACCACATTAGGTGTCATACAATCTGCATCTGCCTTGATGGAGAAAATGGTGTGTAAATCCGGGTGTATAAACACCTTATTGCTATCAATAAATGAACAGAAGTTGCAGTGACTACAGGGTTTAGTGTGACCAGTGTTCTTCATAATCCTGTCATGTCTGGGGTGACAAAGCAATCGCTTTAGGTTGCTCTTATTCCGAAATAGGAAACTTGGTGTCTCCCCACAATGTGTTTCAAGTCATCATCAACCAGGAGAATATCCCAATGTTTACTAATAATTTCCTTTAACTGATATTGATCAGAAGTATAGAGAGTAGAAAATTTAATAGATCTATTTAACATATGATCTCCAACGGTTTGATCTTGGACCCTGGGTCCAAAGTATGGTGCACCTGAAGTGGTGCGTGACATGTATGCTTCCTCCATGTATGGTATAATCTCATTATCCTTGTATCCCCGGGTCAGTAATCTATTTCTCAGATTGTCTAATTCTGAGATAAATCCCTGTTTAGTGGGGTTCAATCTCGAGGCTGTAATGGCCTGTCCTTTCATTATATTCTTAAAAACAAATTGTGGGTGCATACTAGACCTTAATAACAAGGAATTGCAGTAACATGCCTTGCGATAGACCGTATTTATCATATCATCTGTCAATCTCTCAATATATAGGTCTAAAAAATCAATTCTATGTGTGGAATAGTTCATGGTAAAAGTAAGGAATGTAGTTAAATCATTCATAATGGATAGCATTGATTCCAGCTGTTCTGATGTTCCATTCCAAAGAACAAAAAGGTCATCAACAAACCTTCTGTAGAACACCACATGTTCACAGAAAAGTGCATTCTTAAATAAAACATGTTCCTCCCAATATGGAATGAATAGGTTGGCGTAGCTATTTGCAGAAGGAGTGGCCATAGCCACGCCCATCACGCTGTTTGTAGATCTGGTCTTGGAACATGAATAAGTTGTTCTCCAAGACCAGTTCCAGAAAATGAACTATGAGGTCTATCAATACTGCAGTGTAAGTACTGTGTGCTTTCAGATAATTTAACACATAATCAAGTCCTATATCATTAGGTATTACAGTAAATAAGGATTGAATATCAAAAGTCACAAAAGTACAACTAGAGATTCTATCATGGTGTCCAATACATTCATACAGATCAATCAAAATTGCTTGGAATCCTTCAAGACTGTAACATTGTCATTCAATACACATCTCAGATGTTTCTCCACAAAAACTGAGAGGTGTTCAGTTACCCAACCACGGCCAGAAACTATGGGTCTCATGGGTGGGTTCTTCATATTTTTGTGTACCTTGAGGAGACCTTGTATAATCGGTATAGTGGGTGTATGAATCATAAGGTATCCATATAGCTCCTTATTTATTAAATTACTTCTAAGAATGTCATAAAGCATGTCATGAATATACCTGACAACAGAGTGAACCTGTTCCATGGAAGTAGGTTCATAGAACCTGTCCTGTAACATGGAGGACATAGCCTCCGTATAAAATGACATATCCAATACTACAACTTTCCCACCTTTATCAGCTGGTCTAATTATAATGGTAGGATCATTCTGCAATTTCCTCAGACACTGACGTTCCCGAAAGCTCAAGTTATCCCGCCTCTTCTGTTTTTGGGGTCCCAGTTGAGTATTATAGTACCTATACAATTCCTCCACTGTTAACTTAAGGAATGCTTCAACTAATGGGTGGTGAGTTGGTACAAAATCACTTAAATTCTTAAAAGCAAACTTCCTGCTCTGTGCTGATTCTTTCTCAGAATCATTATAAATGAATCTAAGCATTACATTCCTACAAAAAAGTTTTAAGTCCACCATTGTATCAGTCAATTTGCTCTGGCTTTTAGGAATAAAATTCAAACTTTTGTTTAATAAACTGGTATCATCATCTGTTAGAGTAATGTGGGACAAATTATAAATTAACGCTTGTTGTTCCACATTCTCTTTAAAGTCTGATGGGGCATAACATCCCCTGATAATTTCCTCTTCTGTCTGCCCCTGCTCATGGAGTGAGGTCTGCGAGGACCTTTCTCCATGCGCACTGGCAGAGGAAAAGTCAAATCCAAACTTGAGAGCTTACTGGAATCAGTCAAAGTAGTAGTTTTCTTAGGTTTAACAAAAGGCTCTGATCCTTCTTTTGTAGAAACAGGTCTATTCTTAACCACATGTACTTCAGGATATAAGTTGTTTCTAGTACATGTACTGGGATGTACAATGTGAATAACATCCACAGAGTCCTTACAATTGTCTGTGGTAGTCCCAGCAACAGGTGGTATTTCTTCCAAAATACATGCATCATTACTGATGGTGACCCCCCCAGTACAAACTTGGGCAGAGTCCATCTCCACAGGAGTATTGCTGTTATGTCCATTCAATTCAACACCCACATTGGCATCAGGCATGCCCGAGTTTCTATGTTGGTAAAACTAACCGGCCGTTAAGGGATAGAATGAGAGAGCATATTTACCACATGAGAAAGGGCACTTTACACAATGCCTTAGCAAAACATATAACCACCAATGACAATGATCATACTTTCTTGTTCCGGGTCCTAGAGATAATTGTTGTGAATAAGAGGGGTGGTAATACTATGAATCTTACTGAATCTAAGGAGACTGACTGGATCATTCGTTTGAAAGCTGATAGGGGGCATGGGTTGAATGATAGAGCTTCTATAAAACCTAAGCTGAGACAATGCAGGCACATAAAATGAACTATCATTTATTTGTATATGTTTTTGATTATCTATTTTATCAATATTAACTTATCAGAATGTTTATTTATATGTTTTTAGGTCACTATGCAAGTTTTATATATTTTTGTCTTACTTTACATTAACATGTTTATATATGGGAGAGTTCTTTAAATTCTCCAGAATTGCTTTTAATTGTTTAAATTGTTTTAATTGATTAATTGAGCTGCTTATATAAGGGGAGGTCTACTGTGACTTTTATACAAGGATCTGAAGAAGCTGTAATGGTGAAAGTGCTCATCTGTATGTTATAAGTGCACATTCCTGAAATTAAATTTGGAGTTTTGTTCTTACTTCTGCTGTACTCTGCTTCCTTTGTGACTTACATTATATCTACCGCACGGAACTACAGCGTTTGCTTGCTGAGCAGTGGATTTTACTTTACTTTATTTTTTATTCAGTACATTTTTTCTGCTTGCCAGCAAGAGTAAGACTCTTTTCTTGGGTAATGGCAAATCTTGAACTGGATTATGTCCCGAGAAGTGAAGACCGTGGGACTGGAGCGTTGCAGGCGCGCTTCCAACAGTATTTAAAAGAAACTGTCAGTGCATCTCTGTTTTTTGAGTCTACGACCTCTGATGATGTCATGATGCCGACCTTGAATTCGGAAAGACTACATGCAGTTTTGGATAGCATGGAGAAGGATTTCATGAGGCTCAAACGCTTACAAACACAGCGGATACACTTCCAGTTCTGCCTCGAACAACATATTATTCCGCGAGGTTTAAGGGTTCTTAATATGCCAAATCAAGGCAAGGAACATCCAGATTTACTCGCGAAATGGCAACGCCTGAACATTGAGGTGAGTCGCAAGTATTTGCAACTACTAATTGACTTTTTCCTCCCTGAAGAGGTTAGGTTAACAGATAATATCAAGCGCAAACAGCAGGAGCTGTTTAGTAACTTTTCAGATAGGGTGGTTGCACCATTGTTTGAGAACTTGCTAGATTGTGTGCTAGCGTATGAAAGAAAACTTTTGCAGCAGAAAAAACACAAAGCCACCAGGGATATTAATGATTTTAAATTGGGCAATGTATTCTTATGGCCCAGAACAGGGCAGGATTCCTCTACAACATCTCAGATGCATAGGGATCCTTCTGCCCCCATGCCTCCTAGGAAAGTAAAGGAATCTACACACTTTAATTTTATCAACGATGTTACAAGTAATAGTGTAACAAACGATATGAATGTGGGTATTGAATTGAATGGACATAACAGCATTACTCCTGTGGAGATGGACTCTGCCCAAGTTTGTACTGGGGGGGGGGGTCACCATCAGTAATGATGCATGTATTTTGGAAGAAATACCACCTGTTGCTGGGACTACCACAGACAATTGTAAGGACTCTGTGGATGTTATTCACATTGTACATCCCAGTACATGTACTAGAAACAACTTATATCCTGAAGTACATGTGGTTAAGAATAGACCTGTTTCTACAAAAGAAGGATCAGAGCCTGTTGTTAAACCTAAGAAAACTACTACTTTGACTGATTCCAGTAAGCTCTCAAGTTTGGATTTGACTTTTCCTCTGCCAGTGCGCATGGAGAAAGGTCCTCGCAGACCTCGCTCCATGAGCAGGGGCAGACAGAAGAGGAAATTATCAGGATTTTATGCCCCATCAGACTTTAAAGAGAATGTGGAACAACAAGCGTTAATTTATAATTTGTCCCACATTACTCTAACAGATGATGATACCAGTTTATTAAACAAAGGTTTGAATTTTATTCCTAAAAGCCAGAGCAAATTGACTGAGACAATGGTGGACTTAAAACTTTTTTGTAGGAATGTAATGCTTAGATTCATTTATAATGATTCTGAGAAAGAATCAGCACAGAGCAGGAAGTTTGCTTTTAAGAATTTAAGTGATTTTGTACCAACTCACCACCCATTAGTTGAAGCATTCCTTAAGTTAACAGAGGAGGAATTGTATAGTTACTATAATACTCAACTGGGACCCCAAAAACAGAAGAGGCAGGATAACTTGAGCTTTCGGGAATGCCAGTGTCTGAGGAAATTGCAGAATGATCCTACCATTATAATTAGACCAGCTGATAAAGGTGGGAAAGTTGTAGTATTGGATATGTCATTTTATACGGAGGCTATTTCCTCCATGTTACAGGACAGGTTCTATGAACCTACTTCCATGGAACAGGTTCACTCTGTTGTCAGGTATATTCATGACACGCTTTATGACATTCTTAGAAGTAATTTAATAAATAAGGAGCTATATGGATACCTTATGATTCATACACCCACTATACCGATTATACAAGGTCTCCCCAAGGTACACAAAAATATGAAGAACCCACCCATGAGACCCATAGTTTCTGGCCGTGGTTAGTAACTGAACACCTCTCAGTTTTTGTGGAGAAACATCTGAGATGTGTATTGAATGACAATGTTACAGTCTTGAAGGATTCCAAGCAATTTTTGATTGATCTGTATGAATGTATTGGACACCATGATAGAATCTCTAGTTGTACTTTTGTGACTTTTGATATTCAATCCCTATTTACTGTAATACCTAATGATATAGGACTTGATTATGTGTTAAATTATCTGAAAGCACACAGTACTTACACTGCAGTATTGATAGACCTCATAGTTCATTTTCTGGAACTGGTCTTGGAGAACAACTTATTCATGTTCCAAGACCAGATCTACAAACAGCGTGATGGCGTAGCTATGGGCACTCCATGTGCAAATAGCTACGCCAACATGTTCCTTGCATATTGGGAGGAACATGTTTTATTTAAGAATGCACTTTTCTGTGAACATGTGGTGTTCTACAGAAGGTTTGTTGATGACCTTTTTGTTCTTTGGAATGGAACATCAGAACAGCTGGAATCAATGCTATCCATTATGAATGATTTAACTGCATTCCTTACTTTTACCATGAACTATTCTACACATAGAATTGATTTTTTAGACCTATATATTGAGAGATTAACAGATGATATGATAAATACGGGGGTCTATCGCAAGGCATGTTACTGCAATTCCTTGTTATTAAGGTCTAGTATGCACCCACAATTTGTTTTTAAGAATATAATGAAAGGACAGGCCATTAGAGCCTCGAGATTGAATCCCACTGAAAAGGGATTTATCTCAGAATTAGACAATCTGAGAAATAGATTACTGACCCGGGGATACAAGGATAATGAGATTATACCATACATGGAGGAAGCATACATGTCACGCACCACTTCAGGTGCACCATACTTTGGACCCAGGGTCCAAGATCAAACCGTTGGAGATCATATGTTAAATAGATCTATTAAATTTTCTACTCTCTATACTTCTGATCAATATCAGTTAAAGGAAATTATTAGTAAACATTGGGATATTCTCCTGGTTGATGATGACTTGAAACGATTGTGGGGGAGACACCAAGTTTCCTATTTCGGAATAAGAGCAACCTAAAGCGATTGCTTTGTCACCCCACACATGATAGGATTATGAAGAACACTGGTCACACTAAACCCTGTGGTCACTGCAACTTCTGTTCATTTATTGATAGCAGTGAGGTGTTTATACACCCGGATTTACACACCAATTTCTCCATCAAGGCAGATGCAGATTGTATGACACCTAATGTGGTGTATTTAGCTACTTGTCAGGCATGGCCGAGTTTCTATGTTGGTAAAACTAACCGGCCGTTAAGGGATAGAATGAGAGAGCATATTTACCACATGAGAAAGGGCACTTTACACAATGCCTTAGCAAAACATATAACCACCAATGACAATGATCATACTTTCTTGTTCCGGGTCCTAGAGATAATTGTTGTGAATATGAGGGGTGGTAATACTATGAATCTTATTGAATCTAAGGAGACTGACTGGATCATTCGTTTGAAAGCTGATAGGGGGCATTGGTTGAATGATAGAGCTTCTATAAAACCTAAGCTGAGACAACGCAGGCACATAAAATGAACTATCATTTATTTGTATATGTTTTTGATTATGTATTTTATCAATATTAACTTATCAGAATGTTTATTTATATGTTTTTAGGTCACTATGCAAGTTTTATATATTTTTGTCTTACTTTACATTAACATGTTTATATATGAGAGAGTTCTTTAAATTCTCCAGCATTGCTTTTAATTGTTTAAATTGTTTTAATTGATTAATTGAGCTGCTTATATAAGGGGAGGTCTACTGTGACTTTTATACAAGGATCTGAAGAAGCTGTAATGGTGAAAGCGCTCATCCGTATGTTATAAGTGCACATTCCTGGAATTAAATTTGGAGTTTTGTTCTTACTTCTGCTGTACTCCTCTTCCTTTGTGACTTATATTCTAAATTGTGTTTATTTTCTTGAATTCTACAGTCCATGTAATTTAATGATGTTTCGATACCTGTAATTTGTTCTTTCTGTTGTTTTAAATCTTGATGTAAAGTTTCCATTTGTTGTAAACATTTTTCTTTAAATTTATCTAGCTTCAGGTCCGCTCTGTCTATTTTTCTTGATAGTTCTTGGATGGTGAATAGTAAAGATTGGAGCTCCTTTTTTAATGTTGTATCCTGGTGAGAAGATTTTGTAAAGCTCATACTGAAGTCTGGTGCCAGAAGTTTATCTCTTATATTTTGACAGGAAAAAATAAAAAAAAATAATAAAAATATTAAGATACTATCTAAATAGACTATTAGATGAATCAAATATATAAAATAATTTGTTATTTAGATAGCTATAATCAACATTTCCTGTCATAAAAGTTTTGATAAGGCAGAGCTGATAGAAAGTGCTGCTACTCAAGGCTCATCCTGGCCGTGGCCCCCTGACCAAGTATTTCTGATGACATTTTACTTGCTGATGTGCAGTAAGTCATCAGTAATGGGTTGGAGGATGCCTTGTATTCCAGACACTAGTAACATCTTAGCAGTCTGTAGAATACCGAGCATAGTGACAGGGCTTTGATTCAGTCCAGTTACTGCATGTTGTTTAGGCCTTTTATTCTTTTAGTAAGGTATGTCAATGGGTATTTCCAGTTGTTGCATGTGTCTGGACAGATACATGCCAAAGGGGACATTATATTCGATGACTGACCTAATGAGGGCTGAGCTAAGGATACAATGCATACCTAGATCTAGACACAATCCCTTTGTTTATAAGCTGTACAATATAGAAGGTATTTCTTACAATAATAGACACGTTAGTCAAAAGTTAGGACACTGTCCACATAACTTCCCAAATCCTGACTAAATGGGTTTAACTCTTAGGGGAATGTTGCCACTGTGGTACTTCCCTAGTGTAGGTGATTTTCCAAATATAATGCAGTTTTTGCTATTTAGTTTCAGATCATGATTCAACACCAGTTACTTATTTTAGACAAGCCTTCCTGCAGGATAGCTAAGTCATTTGGGGATTCAATGATTGGTCTTAGAGTCATCTGCAAATGTAGTCAGCCAGAGCACTTTGGTATGGGCTTTTGCTTCAGAAAAGTAGATGCCAAACAAGAGAGATCCAAGCACAGGGCCCTGAAGGTCTTCACCGATGGTTGGTCTCTTTGGGGAGGTAACTTTTCCTATTTTATCTGTGTCCTATCTGTGAGCCATTTGGAAATCCAGTGGGTGACATAGGGGTTTATTCCCAGTTTATTTAACTTTTGTACTATACCTGATTGGGGAATTATGTCAAACACTTTGGCGAGGTCAAGGTATGCAGTGTGTACCATTTTACCTTCATCCATTGCTTTGGTGACCTTTTCAAAACCTCCACCAGGTTGAGTAAGCATGACTTGCACTTAACGAATTAAAAGTGAGCTGGGTCCAGTGTTTGGAGGTTCCCTATATCCTGATTGATTAATTCCATGGTACATCTTTCCAAAGCTTTGCATATCAGGCTGGTCAGGTCAGACTTATGGGTCTGTGGAAGGTCCTCCCTTATGTAGGAGAATGACTATAGCTGTTCTCCATCCATTTAGTGCAAAACAGTGTTGTTAGGGTTGTGGCTAAATCATGCTTTATACTATTTAATATGCATCTTTCATTGTTACTTTAATTTTGAGAACAGCTATCTGCAGGTGAAATGGTTGTTGGGGGGCAAATTACCATTTGGTAGCTAGCAGTTCTGAAAGCTGTAATGGGAGCAAATTGTTCCAGCTATAGCTAGGAAACACCATGTTCCAAATTCCAATTAGGTATAGGAACATACAGGTCATTGGACTGTTTATCCAGGATAGCATAACTATTAATTGATATCAAACCTTTTCCATACATAAACCTATAAAGATGCATTGTTTATATTATATAACATCAACTTTGGAAGTACTTCAGCAAGCTGCTGATACCAACAACAGTGAAATGAATAATTATTAAAATAATTACTAAAATGAGTATTCATGTTTTCTTGGTTAATGTTCTTGTAGGCAGCTTATTAAGTCTCCTTTTACCATAAGTTCTACAAGGTACTTTAAATTTAAAATGTGTAATTTCATGCACTTATATGCAGCTGAAGCAGTAACACTTTTTTCTAATTTTCTTCTCATCGTGTTTCTAAATATGATGCTATGCCTCTTCATGTATTTCTTTTTCTTTTATCAAACATGTTTACAAAACACATTCCATAAATAACACATTAAGGCTCATCAAATCAACTGAATAGCCACCAACAGCAATATTTACTGAGAAAGAAAATAATCTTAATTTCCAAAGTCCAGAATCAAATATGAGGGCAAATCAAAACAGAAAAACTCTGAGTTTCATATAAACACTATTCAGTAGTATCACTGCTAACCCCAAACTCCCAAAAAGGCATTAATATGTTTTTCTTTGCATTCAGTCAACATATAAGTGAATGTCACATGTTCACCACAGTGTCATAATACACGTATATTATTCAGTTTTGAACTTAAATTCGTTGTTAGTTGCTTAACATTTATAAGCAGGTATTCAGATGGGAGGGGACTTAGATGCCCCACCCACATATTTACTCTACAGATGTTACACGGTAAGGTCCTAACATCTTCAAATAAATTTCAGAGTAGTGTATTATTGTGTAATTAAACATGGGAGATACTTATCTGGAAAACATTTATCCTTCTTTTGGTAATATTTGTTCTCTTATTTTTAAACCAGATTATGTAGTAGAGACAAAAGTACAATAAAAAGAAGACGTTATGTACCTACCATAACGTTCCATGTTAGTTGTCCTTCATCTCGCCTTCCTTCTTGCTGTTTGGGTTCGGAGACGATCCTCGGCTCCGACTCGGCCTACTTCTACAGCTCGAGAGCTATTTACTGGCTCAAGGCTAACCCTTATCGCAGAATGCCCAGCGTCAGCTACCCAGATCTCGTTTGAGATAGTGCACACTAGACATATAAAGTAACCAGTAACCTAAAACTGATTTACCAAAATAACAGATCAGAGTAAACTGTCATAAAATTACCTGGCATGTGAACCAAGAAAAAGGAAATCAGCCAGTGAAATCATAGTGAACTCCTCTCAATTCTCCAGGAAGGGGGAAGGAGGGGGGGACACAAGAAGGAAGGCGAGATGAAGGACAACTAACATGGAATGTTATGGTAGGTACATATCTTCTTTATGTTAAGTTGTCCCATCTTGTCTTCATTCTTGCTGTTTGGGACAGCATCTCTAGTACCTAAAGACCCCGGGTGGCTCATTGGAACAGACTCTTCAGAACAGTGGAACCAAAGGAAGCCCTGCTCCGGGAGACCACATCCACTTTGTAATGAGAGATAAAGGTATGAGGGTTTGCCCAACTGGCAGCTGCACAAATTGAGTCTATGGGCAATTTAGACTGAAAGGATACAGAGGTGGCTAATGCTCTTGTAGAATGACCTTTCGGTTTTGCTGGTAGATGTTTATGTCTTAACTGATAAATAAAGGCAATGGTGTCAGATAACCATTTGTATAAGGTCACCTTAGAAACTGGAAGGCCTTGCTTATTTTGAGCATAGGAGAGAAATAATTGGTCTGACTTTCTTAGCTCTTTGGTCCTATGGAGGTAAAAACTTAATTGTCTGTGCACATCCAGTTGGTGAAGACTGTATTCTGCCTTGTTGCTATGATTGGGAAAGAAGACGGGGAGATCAATGGATTGATTTAAATTGTTTTCTGAACAGACTTTTGGTATGAAGGATGGGTTGGTTCTCAGAGAAACTCTATCTTTGTGAAACTCCATATATGGAGGACGAACACAGAGTGCTTGGAGTTCTGAAACATGTCTAGCTGAGGTAATAGCAACCAGAAATAGTGTTTTCCAAAACAGAAATTTTAAGGGACATGAAGCTGCTGGTTCAAAGGGAGGCAGAATCAAATAAGTCAAAACTAAATTGAGATCCCAAGGAGGAGGTGGATCCTTCACTGGGGATCTAAGGAGAGATGTTCCTCTCATGAAGGCTTTGCAGAGCTTATGAGACATTATGCTAGAATTAAGAATTCCAATATGAAAATTAGACATGGCAGCCAGTTGTACCCTGATGGTAGCAGCAGCCACACCTGACTGAAAAAGCTCTGCTAGAAATTCTGAATTTTATGGACTGAGGCCGAAAAGGGGTCTAAGTTTCTAGATTCTGCCCAGTAAGAAAATCTTTTCCATTTGCTAGCATAAGTCTTTCTCATAGTTGACTTATGGGAGGAAACAATAATATTGCAAACTGCTAGGGAGATACTTGGAAGCCTGGCTAAGGTAGGAAGTGGAGAAGCCAAGCTGTGAGCTTGAGAGTCTGAAGGGATTGGTGTAACCCACCTGACTGATGAATCAACAGATCTGGCACTGGGTCCAGAACCCAAGGCTGGTCTAGAAGGTGAAGGTGCAGGAATGGAAACCATATCTGTCGAGGCTAATATGGGGCAATGAGGATCATTTTGCAACCCAACGATTTTGCTTTCTGTATGAGTCTTGGAATTAGGGGAAAAGGGGGAAATGCATAAAGGAGTCCCTGAGGCCAATCATGGACTAGAGTGTCTCTGGGAGATTGACCTGGAGGAGGAAGCAGGGAGAAGTAGCTGCTGCATTTGTTGTTGAGAGGGGTGGCAAATAGATCACAGCAAGGCTGGCCCCATTTGTGGAAGATAAGGTCTGCAACTTCCTGATTCAGAGACCACTCAAGAGGCATGAGGATAGCCCTGCTGAGCCTGTCCGCTATTATGTTGGATTTCCCAGGGATGTGCACTGCTGTCAGAAAACGCTGGGAGGAAATCGCCCATTGCCATAGCCTGAGGTCTTCTTGACACAATGGGGTAGGACCTGGTCCCGCCCTGCTTGTTGATGTACCACACAACTGACATGTTGTCTGGTTGGATCGCAATAGTCCCAGAAGGAAGAGAGTCTTGAAGAGCTTGCAACACTAGGTGCACCGCTCTCATCTCTAGGACATTGATATTCAGTTGGTACTCGTGAGGTTGCCACATGCCTTGGACTGTCCTGCCTAAATAATACCCCCCACCCTATCAGTGAGGCATCCGTGGTCACTGTGGCTACCGGAGGGGGTTAAATGAAAGGCCTGCCCTGAGTCACCAGTGGGGAGAACATCCAC
Source organism: Protopterus annectens (assembly GCF_019279795.1). NCBI lineage: Eukaryota > Metazoa > Chordata > Ceratodontiformes > Protopteridae > Protopterus > Protopterus annectens. The sequence goes on from NC_056744.1 coordinate 811,806,035, forward strand.
CAAGAGAGGTGTCTTTTGCATGTTTCTGTAATTAGGATCATGTGAGACATGGGTTGTTCCTGGAAGGACCACTGCATGAAGAGAAGCCACTGAAGGACTCTCATGTGGTAACGCGCTAATGGTACAAGAAGAATGGCAGCTGCCATGTAGCCTAGAACTTGCAGGACATGTCTGACTTGGATCTTTCTGCTCTGCATTAGAAATGACACTTGTTGATGAATAGAGAAAACTCTTTCCTGAGGTAACCTTGCAAACATCTGTTTTGTGTTTAATTCTGCTCCTATATATGTAACAGATTGACAGGGCAACAAGGCAGATTTTTAAAAATTTACTGTAATGTCTAGTTGGGTGCAGGTTGATATTGTATAATCCTGTGCCTCTAAGAGTTGATGCCTGGTGGTAGCAGTTAGGAGCCAGTTGTCTAGATAGGGAAACACCTGGAAACCTTGACGTCTCAGGTGAGCCATGACTACTGCCATACATTTGGTGAACACCCTGGGGGCTGTGGTGAGACCAAAGGGCAGAGCTCTGAACTGGTAATGACTGGCCCCTACCTGGAAGTGAAGAAATTTCCTGGTGCGTCTGTCCATTTTGATATGGTAGTACGCATCCTGAAGATCTATGGAGTACATCCAGTTGTCCTGACCCAGAAAGGGGAGAATGGACTGCAGTGTTACCATCCAGAGCTTTTCTTTTTGCACAGATTTGTTCAATCTGCTGAGATCCAGTAATGGTCTCCAGTCCCCTGCCTTTTTTGGTACTAAAAAGAATCTTGAGTAAGTTCCGGATCCTAGTTGGTCTGCGGGGACTTCCTCAATGTCTCTTTTTTCTAGCAGTTTTGAAACTTGAATAACTGCTTGATCCCTTAGAATGGGTGGGACATCTGGGATGGACTTTTTTGACTTTAGAGGGGGTTGATGGAAGGGGATTTTGTAACCTCCAGATATGATAGATAGTACCCATTTGTCTCTTGTTATATTTTGCCAGGCTTTTGGGTACAGGGAAAGTATTCCCCCGACTGCCTCCAGAGGTGAGCAGTCGGGCAACCCATCAGGGATGCTGGAAGGGTTTGGCAGAGAAAGTTTCTATGTCACCCTGATTTTCTGGTCCCCCTCTGCCACGAGGGCAGCGTCTGCCATTGTTGTTGCTTCCCCCTTTGCCCCTGAGGGAAAAATCAGCACGTGTTTCAGGCAAGGGTCCCTGGGACTTCTGAAAACACATCTTTCCACCCTTTTGACCTTTGGGATAAGGTTTGTTAGGAGTGGAAAAACAGACTCCCATGGCAGAGAGAGTCTTGCCTTCCTACTCACACCTGGTAAACATGTCTTTCGCCTGAGGCCCAAAAAGCGAGGAGCCATCAAAGGGAGTATTTGTGAAGGACTCTCGAAAGGGTTCTGCAAATTGACACAGATGCAGCCAAGCATGTCTCCTGAGAGCCACTCCTGTACCTGCAGCTCTGCTCGCTCCATTGGCTGCATAGAAAATCAGCCTCATGGAGGAGTTGACTATAGAATTAAGAGTCGCAAGCTGGGAAGCTATTTTGGCTGATGCTCCCTCAGCTGTAGGATCTTGTAGGGTATCTCCAAGCTCTTTTAGGTGATCCCTTTGAAGTTGTGTAAAATGAGAGAGATAATTCAGGGACCTCATTGAGAAGGTCGCTGAGGAAAACATTCGCTTTCCATATCTGTCCATCATCCTAGTCTCTTTATTTGGTGTATGGACAGACGAAGAAGTTTCTGCTAACTCTTTCTTGGGGGCTGCTGCTACCACCATGGCATCAACTGGCACACCTTTAGAGAGAAATTGTTTGTCCTGGGGGGCTGTTATGAATTTATCTGGTCTCCTCGGAGTAGGTTCCACAGAATCTGGAGCTGACCAAGCCTTTCGAGCCACTACAGACATGAGTGGATTGAAAGGTGGAGACACCAAGGAGGTGGAGGATCGGGAACCAAATGCCTCTAGGTATACAGACTCATCCTTGGTAGGGGCTAGGGAAGACCACCCACCCCTCTGCCTAAGCATTTCAAGGATGTCCGAAAAGGAAACATCTTCTGAGGGGGACCTGGGGGACCCTTCTGATTCATCCAGGTCTGTATCTGAAGTGACAGACTCAGGGGAGTCTAGGTGCTTCCTCTTGCACTTCTTCTTCCAGGGAGGCTCCTCTGAGTGATCAGGGGAGGCCTCGGAAGAAGAGGGGTCACCCAATGGGGTGTCCTGGGGCATAGGTTCCCTACGCTTCTGGGCCAGGGGAGGAGCAGAGGTTGGCACAGACACCACAAGTGAAGGAGCCGATGGGGCTGATAGTAGGGCTGTTTCAGGGGACAGCACACTTCGCATGACCTGGAAGGCATCCCGACCCCGAGGCAAAGAAATCTCCGGCACTGAAGAGATGGGAGTCCTTCTCCTCGTTGACGGCGATGGCTCCAAGGCCAATGTGGGAGCCAAGCTCACCTGCGCTGAAGCTCTGAGAGGGAGAGTGGGGTTGGACAAGGGTCCAATGCTACTTCCCCACTTGGAGCCGACGAGAGAGCTTTGGCGCCCAGATCCCTCGATGGACAGAACAATTGAGGTGATCGGAGCCAATGTCAGAACCGAAGAGGCGGTGGTCCATGCAGTCAGTTCTACTATCAGCGCGTCCATGGTCTCCGGCTCTGAACTAAGTGTAGTCGGAGGAGGAATGGAGATGGAGGCAGATGGAGCCACATCCTGCTGAGTTGGGCTGGAAAGTAATTTCGCAAGGGCCTGTGATTTAAGCAACCAGCTGACTACTCTCTTCATGTCTTGATCCAATAACCTGGAGGATCGAGAGGAGTGGGATGAAGAGCGATGACTGTGTTCACTTCCTAATAAGGGTGACAGTGGCACCGAGTGGATCAGCTCCAGTGAAGGAGACCTTGCTCACTTGTGGCTCCGAGATGGCTCCAAGGTAGCAGTTGAAGCTGAGGGAGGAGTTGACTTGTCGATGCTAGTCGGCACCGACAAACTTGGTTGTTGAAGCCCAGGAGTCAGTTCCGAGGATGGAGCCGACGGCTTGACAGACTTAGAGGATTTCACTGGCTGAGAACCTTGAGCCGGGGAATCCTATGGTTTCAATAATCCTCGAAGGATTAATTTGTTTTTGCTCTCCTGCAGGCCCTTGGACTAAATGCATGACAGATAGAGCAGGAGTTCTGCAGGTGCACAGCCCCTAAACAATAAACACAGCTAGTGTGCCCATCTGTCAGAGACATTTTCTGACAGCATGAGTCACACTTTTTGAAGCCAGAAACTTTGGCATCTTTAGACATCTTACACTACTAAACTAAGAAACAAACAGTCTTTTTTTTTTTTTTTTTACAGTTAAGGAAAAGAAAGGAGAGCCTCTAATTTAAATGGCTGTCCTAGGGGGGGGGCAATCTAATTTAAATGAGTTCAGGGGAAACAGAAGGCCTGCGAGTTATGGAGCGACAGCCAAGAAAGCTATAGCACACAAGAAAGGTGATAAGGGATAAAGTACTATATCTAGACAAAAAAAATGATAAAATGTGAAGAATAAACAACAATTATAATAATAGAAAAAACTATACTAAGCCTGAGCCAGTAATGAAGCAACCTCGCAGCTGAAGCAGCAAGCGGGATCTGGGTAGCTGATGCTGAGCAGTCTGGCATAAGGGTTAGCCTTGAGCCAGTTAATAGCTCTCGAGAACGAAGGCGAGATGGGACAACATAACATCAGCTGTTCTGGATTTCTACTTCCTAGCAATGTTTGTCTTTGCCAACAAAATAATTATGCTATGTAGGTTAGTTCCATGCTTGTTGGAGGTGCAGGAATGATTCCCCATTCATGTAAAGCAGAATTTTTCCTTAAGCAAATTCAAACTCAATTTGGACCACTGGATGGGAAATACCAAATTTATTCCTGGTTTGTCAACTGTGTCCCTATATACAGATGCAGCTTGTAGGTGTCCTAAGACATAAGAATATATCAAAGCCATTATAGCCTGTGGTTATTGATAAATGGGAAAATTGGGGCAAAAATGGCTAAGCCTAAAGGCCCCAGGTGTGTCAACCAATAACTTATACAGATCTGTTTTACAAATGTCTAACTCTGTACATATGCAAAGGATATGTACCCATTTGCCCTTTTCTCCCCAGCTACATCTCCAGCAAACCTCATCTTCCATGGGAAGTGTACTCAACAGCCCCAAAGGCATATAAAATAACTGTGCAAACAGTTCCAGACAAGAATTGTAAAGTGCCTAAATTTAGTAGTATGCCTAGTAGACAAGCACATCTGAGTGCATTGCTCTCTGGTAATATTTACTCTGATCAGTTGCCCTCAAGTTGCTGTAATTGATATCACTAATAATTATTTTGCTTTTTCAAATACATTATATGGTCTATAGCCCAACCTCTGATGTAATGATACTTCATCTCTAGGACCAGTAATTTCAATTTATTACCTGGTTCTTACACAATGATAATTTTTAACGTTTATCAGCTTGTTAATAGTGGTTTGCAACACCATACAAGCCATTCTTACACCAACCTTTAATGTCAACTTTATATGACTGATATCCCAAATTACAACTGGGTGCTTCTAGTAAATGATCCTAATATTGCAAACTCCTATAAAGACTTTTCCACTGCCAGGAATTATTGTACTGTTGCCTGTCAGTTTCTGTTGCTCCAATGGACAATATCTATGTGTACGAATCCTTCCAATTATCGTTTATGAATAAGCATTTAACTCTAAAATGAAAGAATCTCAACAAAGGGATGATATTCATTTTTGAGCTCCAAATCACACAATATCAGCTCCTTCTATCTTGCCCAACATTGGCACATCCATTTTAAACTGAATAGCTTTCACATAATCAGCAGAATTAGGTATCCTACAACTTACCCAATCCTTTAATTAAGGGCAGCTTACCCAAGTCACTCTTTTTTCCTTTACAGCTGAAATCTACAGTCCATGGAGTAACAGGAATGTTTGACCAACATATATATATAAGAAGAATAAACATGCTTAGAGCTTGCTCCACCTGAAATCATATATCTAAAATTAACATTTTTTGTTTCTAAAACAGCTTTTAAACCTAGTCAGTGACTTATAGTCAAAGGACATGGACAAAACCATGATATAGCCAGCCATATCCAGAAATATCTTATTTTAGGGTGACATTACAGATAAATGTAGTCCATCCTCGGGTCTTTACAGGGAGTGTAATCTAAGTAAGTATTACTTGATTTTGAGATCATTTTAAATGGGTTTTCATGAACTTTTCGTGAGTCACATTAACAAACCATTGTCTGTCTCTTTCCTGGGGAATAATTTTTGTAGAAGTTTTAAGAAGTTGTAGGCTGTACTTGACAGAACAGCCAAAAAGATAGCAAAGACAATGAATGTGACCTTTGTGGCAAACATGAACAATGAATCACCATGTTGTCCATTGTAGCCATATGCAAACAACATCTGTTTGAAGAGAAAGTCAGAGTGGCTCTGTTGTATTGGTAGATGCCAGCCAATCATCTACAACTAATCTATGTCATCATTACTCTGTGGTGTATTCATTACAAGAATGTGCAGCACTATAGAACATGAAAGCTGTCTTAAAGGTGAAGGAACTAATGTTTGCAGTCAAGTACAACATGAGAAATATATATATAATACTTTATCATAGCAGTGTGCAAAGTAATTACTATGTGCAGGGCATGCATAACACTACATATGTCGATCTTTCATGTCAGAAAAATGAGCAAACACTTTAACAAGCCATCATTATCCAGAATATGCTAGTGGTTAAGGCTATAGGCTTCAAATAACCCAAACCATCTAATCATTTAATGAAGTTTGGCAAACTTTTATTGCATACTGTATGACTGTGTCAGGCACTTAATTGGATCAAGGTTCTGGGCTCCATTTTAAAATAAGCACTTTGTATTGTGGGTCATATCAGTTAAATGAAGCCTAAAATATATAAATATAATAGAAAACAGAATGCATGTAAGTATGCATGAAGTGTTTCAGTCAGTTAACTGACAGAAAGGAGATGTGAAATATCAGGTTGCAAGTTTTGACCTGAAGCATTTTTCTCAATAATATACTTGTTAGTAACTTGGAATCTATAGCAAACATGACCTGGCTAGTGTGAACAGTATCTGCTGTGAAAGGTGACTGCATCCTAACTTGGCTCACCTCTACATCACAGAAGGTTGAGTTTGGGTGATGCTGCCATATTGTCACGTGCAGCTCTGAAGCTAATAGTCAGCAGAGAAGGCAAAGGATGTTTGAAAGAACTACATGTAGATTGATGTATTCTACGTTTCTATTACAAAATATCTCATTGGTAACAATGTGTACTTGATAGATAGTTAGCTATTCATGTTACCAACACCTTATGGAGAAAACTGGAATTTATCATTCCTTCTTCCCCCTCTGCCTCTCTATCAGGGTGCAAGGGAGTTACAGGGTTTACTGGAAACTTAAGTATACATACATCAGTCTCATCTAAATAGACAGTCTGAGTCCATTCAAATTGACCACCATTTATATAGGACAAACTGTGTACCACTTCTGGCCTTGTGCTCTGACTGTTAGAGGCATCCAGTCTTATGTATATATTTTAGCCTGCATACTAATTAGTCTGAAAATAAAGGCTTCAGTGCCTTAGTTTGTAAGCAATAGCCTTATAGCCTATAAACCTTCCATCACTGGCATCCTGCTAGTAAGCTTTTAATCTCTCCTTCCTAATAGACACTGACATTTACTCCTACTACTCAAACTGTTTCTTTCTCTTACATTTTTCTTCACTTCTTCTAGACTTGTCACTCCAATTATTTATATCCTCCTGTCTTTAGTGGAACTGCATGCCTTTAAGGAAGTCACCCTTGGTCTCCCCACTTCCTTTCTTATTTCTCCTTGCCTGAGACAGTTTCTAAACCAATTTCAGCTTTGAGCTAGTATTTGTGCACAGTCATTGATTCAGTGCACTCAACTGTCTCTTGAGTATGTTTTTATTTTTCTATAGAAGTACCCCTGCAAGCAAATGTAACAGTGAAGTCTGCAGTTTGAACACCGGTCTATGGGTTATATTTATATGTAAATTTTAAATATTATGGAGGCCTAAAAAAAGAACTTTGTCAACTATAATAACTCTATTTTCTTAGACCACAGAAGTCCTATTGGTACTTTCTCCTATAATTGTGCTCAATTCATTGTTTTTAGCAGTCCACTGTCTCCCATCCTTAAGTTTATTTCTCTTCTTGTGTAACCACTTTTGAGTTCTCAGCCAGTATTTTTCCTTAGCTGAACTACTGCATTCTGGCTTACATTTTCTCATTGCTTTGTTGGTCTGTGGGGGTTGAGGTATGATTTTAGACTTTGCATTTCAAAGTCTATAGAAACCTCCTTATACCACGCAGTTGTTCAAACAGTCAAATGCAGTTTTTTACTGTTATCACCATTAGTCAGGCAAGTGGACTAGCTCTCCTACTAATTCTGTATACTAGAGGAAGAAAACTGATCCATTCATCTACTAGCATGGAGACCTTTTAAACTGCATTGTTCCTTTTTACTTATCTCTCAGCAGACTTGTGGCTGTTTACATTAAGTCACTGATTGATTATTCTGTCTCTTGACAAGTTTTCAACCCATTTTGTTCACCCTCGCAAATGCTGTGGCTCATTCCACTTCCTTTCCCGCCCCCAAATCCTACCTACCCCTTCTTACTCTACATTTATACTTTCATAGCACCACCCACATATTCCTCCAACCAATACCATCAGTTCCCTCCAGTAGGAAAACAATGTAATTTACCAACCAAGACTCTCTCACAAATTGTCTTAATCCTTGCCTCCTATAGCAATCAAATTACATGTCAACAACCAACCCAGTACCCTCCTGACATTTTTTATCCTAATTTACAACAAAGATAAAACCCAAGTTAAATATGATGCCCCTAAGTCAGATTATTTTACTGTTTCTAGCCTTTCTCACCAATTATCAGATCCACCTCCTTCAAATACGTAGGACTTCAACCATTCCTCACAAAGAATATCAACATCCTCCCAGCCTGTCTTTCTCCATAACACCTTATCTCTACAAACAAGCCACGTCTGATTTATTTTTCTATAAACATCTTAAAACAGAGCATCCAAATTTACAATCAAATATGAAACCAAGATCAAAACATAACTGGTCATACTCTTCCCTCAGTAAAATATCAATTAAAAAAATTAGCAGAGATATTCACCCCACAATTCTGGTCCCAGTCTTCATAAAACCATCACCTCCAACCCCAAAATAAACCAGTCACCTAATACATCTCAGCAAAAAACAGAATCCAAACTCACCTTACTAAATATGAACCTAAGAAGTATGTGCAATAAAATCCATGACATACATGCTTATCTTGCCATATACACTCCTAATGTAATCATAGCTACTGAAACCTGTTTAAAAAATGAATAAAAGATAATGAGATCCCCCCCAGGATACAAAATACTCACAGCATAACAAACACAACACGTGTGTAGGTGATATAGCAATCTTCTATAAAATGTCTCTAACCATTACCTTAATTCCACAGGAAATACCCAAATTTAACAATTCTGAACTACTAATAAAACTCCTAAAAATCACCACTAGGAAAACATGTTCAATAGCAATTTATATACCGTCAGGAAATAATGTTGATACTGTTGAAAGCATCCTGTATTGTATATCTCAACAAATTAAACATGAAACTTTAATACTAGGAGACTTAAATATAGACTGGCAACTCACAAATTCTACTACCCCCACTAAATCCATTAACTTGTACAACTTCAGAAAATTAATAACCACACCTACTAGAATCAATAAAACTTCAGGGCGACACTCAACATTAGATTGGATTTTTGCAAACAAACCACACAAATTGATAACAGTAAGCTGCCTCTCAGATAGCATAGGTGACCACATACCAGCATATGCTATTAGAATTCACCATAACCTAGATAAACATATTATCTATAATCAAATATAAAATACAACCAATTTTAGCAAAGATATTTCAATGAGCTTTAGAACAATGCCACCAGATACTGCTGTAGAACACTTTAATAACATATTTTACAGATCTTAAATAATAGAGCACAAGTACATAATAAAAGAGTAAAGTCCAACCCTGTACCATGTTTGACAAAGGAAACAAAAGAAATCATGGTAAAAAGGGATAAAGCCTGGAAAACACTGGTATAAAAATAGAACTCAAAATGCAGTAATTTAGACATCTTAGAAATCTTGCAAAACTCCATGTCAAACAGGATAAGCAAGCATACTATACCATATATTATACTATACTGCTCTCTTATATGCCACTCCTATCCTAACAAACATAAACAATACTCAGAGAAAGAAATTTGCCTCATGCTACAGTAAAGTAGCTAAATTTGCCACAAAGCTTCCTCATAGGACCCACCACTGTCTCAGCTTAAAGCAATTAAACTGGCTTGAACTGCACAACTGTCTAACATATTTACAACTGACTACAGCGCAGAAATTCATTCATTATCCAGAAGAATGCCTTGCACTGCAAAACTTATTACTATCCTACTGCCAGCAAGGGACCTCTGTTCTAGTAACAAATTTTGATTGCTTACAAATAAGTCAAACAATGTTACAGGAGACTCACTCTACTCCCAATGCAAATAAAACTCTTAGACAAACACAGTAGTTTTAAACCACTGCTTAAACAACATCTTAACCAATCGTGGTCCTGAACATGGTCATCACAGGGTTAAAACTTTTCACTGTACACTATTATCCAAATACTCTCCTTAAACATAATATTGTCAACCACTTACTGAAATGACAAAACAATGTTATACATAACTGCTGTCTTTACAATTCACTAAGTTGCATGTGTGCTTTATCTTTAGTAACTTTCACCTCTATAAAATTCTTAGACCATATATATGTATAAATGTAACTACTGTTTGTATATAAATGTAATTTGAAATGTAACTACTCTATGTTTGACTGGAACTTAATATAGTGCAAAATAAGCAAATGGAGCTTTTCTCTACACTGTAAGCAAATGGAGCTTTACTCCTTGGCCTCTGCTGCAAATGTGTTATTACCCAGTTGGACCTTCCCAGTAAACAAAGACAAATCAATAAATAAATAAAATAAATAAATATAGTCATGTTACTGAAAAAGTATGGAGAATGGAGTATCACTTTTGTATGAAGGTAGAATTCCATGAATATAATTCCATATCTGCATTGCCAACAATCAGAGTAAGTTTAAATTAATAGCATTTAGTTTTATTTTTTCTATAAGTAGAGCACCTACAGTCCTAGTTGTTATTCAGCAATTTAGAGAACTATAGACAATGATGAGATGAGGGTTGCAGTGGTCCAATATCAACATGGACTAAATGTGTCTAAAGTGACATCTAATAGGGGACAGAGCACATGACTGTGCAGATTCATCATCTTTGCATAGCATTCAAATTGTGCTCATTGAATAGCAGCAGACATGCCAATATCATTCAGGACTCCAGTACATTCTTGACTCTCACATATTTCAAGCATTGTTCTATTAAAGTTTCTCTATGAATAAATGCACTGTTAAGGCCATTTTTCTCCAGAATGTTGTGAATGCCCTTTTCGTGTATGTAAAACAGGTTATGCCACCTAATTAGAAAATACATTCAATGTGAGTGAACAACTAGTTATTTAAAGAGTTAATGACATAACTCCACTTGGATGCATGGTTTTAGTGATTTTACTCATTTTTATTTTTTTAGAATAGCAGTAATAGCAGAATAAAATGATGCATAAATATGGCCTCAGAACTCTATGGATTCAGCGCAGCCTTCATTTAGCAAGGCACTTATGCAAGTTAACTTAATGAATCTTAAGCAACAATTGTTTGTATCAATGGCAGCTTAATGGTCAGGGTCACTTGTAATCAAGAACTGCATTATCTTGCATGTTTGTTAATTCTGCATTTTAAATCTCACAATGAGTCTGTGCAGGAGTAGCAAGTGACTGCCTCTCACTTGATCTTTCTAATACCAGTGCCATTCATTAGAAACATTGTACTTCTCAGCATGACGCTGAAGCATGTACTAATTTTACCTACCAGCTCAGGAATAAACCATCAGTAAAATGTATACATTTGATTTTTCAGCATGTCTCCTGGAGATATTACAATGTAGCATGTCTGTGCCTGATCAATTTATATAGTTTGTTACATAATAGCATTGTAATTGAACCCAGCTTGTTTATAATCAAGTTGTTTCTTTCCCCTATGGTGACCTTCATCACTTTGTCTATATTAAGCCGTAATAGTATTCTATTACAGAATACAAAATGAGACGGTTTTAATGACAAATTTGCAATATATTCTATTTAATGCTAATCATTTTCCAGAACTAAACACTGAATACAAAATATCTGTACAACTAGAGGACTGTCTGCTAATAAATTATTTGTCATATGCCAAGCCGTTCATTATTCAGTCCTTTACTATGAAAACTGAATGTAAGCTTTGCTATTAATGACATTCAGATAAAAAAAAAACACAGCGTGCCCACAAAATGAAGAACTATACACACTTCATTTGAAAACAGCAGCATTCCTTATTTAATTCAGGCATGTTGTGGTCAATGCTGAAACCAGAATACATCACCTTCTAGAATGCAGCCCTCTTCCCTAAAGTGTAGTTCTCACAATCCAGACACTGCATGTTTCTGTATAGTAAACACTTCCATTACTGATTACAAAAAATAAATAAATAAATAAAAGACTTCTGAAATGATTGGCATACGGAAAAAAAAACAGTGAGATATTCTAAGGCAATATAGCAAAATATGTACTGCAAAAAAAGTTTGTGTATATATATATATATATATATATATATATATATATATATATATATATATATATATATATATATATATATATATATATATATATATATATATATATATATATATATATATATATATATATATATATATATATATATATATTATATATGTATATATATATATATATATATATATATATATATATATATATACACATATATATATGTATATATATATATATATATATATATATATATATATATATATACACACACACATATATATATATATATATATGTATATATATATATATATATATATATATATATATATATATATATATATATATACATACATACATACATACAAACATACATACATACATAATACACATACAGAGAGATAGAGAGAGAGAGAGCGGGAGACAGGTAAATTGATATAAGTCTATGATGTGGAGCACTTACAATATCCCTGCTTATACCCATGATTATGGTCTTATTGGTGGGCTATACAAGCCATGAGGGCTGATTTTAGCTCTTTTTCATGGCAGTTTTAAATAGTCATTAATATTGTCCATCCACAGCATAGATATTCCCACTACAGTCACTGACTAATAGTGCCACTTGTCACCTCTTGTCCTATAGTCAAAATTTTGGAAAAACTATTCTACAGGCAACTATTAGAATATATTCAAAAGTATGACATACATACAGGTATGACATACATCAGATAGACAGCATGGATTCTGTCCCATCTACAGGATATTAACAGCACTATACAGTTTCCATAATTAATCTAGAGTGTAACTAGTTATTCTGGCACCTGGTGCCTGTCCCAGTCTGGTGCCCACCCCCACTCTAGTTAAGAAGCAAAAAAAAAAAAAAAAAGAAAGAAAAACTCTTCTTTTAAACTATAGCAATTGCTTTCTACATTAGTAGCAAGCAATTGTTACAGTCTACCAGCACTATAGCACTTCAATTCTGAAGTCCTGAGACAGGACTTGCTGAAAACAAAATCTCTTTTTTAAAATTTAAACTTTAGAAACTGCTTGCTACATTTATAACAAGCATCTGTTATATTTTTTGCCACACATGGAGCAGTAAAGCACTTCAGTTCTTACCACAAAAGTAATACCAATATTACTATGAAGAACAATCAGGATCTGCTGACTGAATCCCTAAGACTTTGCACCATGGGTGGCTATCCCTTTACCACACCCAAACTACAGTACTGACCAAATCCATAACAATATGGAAAACAGACCTTTCAAAAATGCCATTTTTCTGGATCTTAAACTGTAGACCATCAATTACTACTTCATCAGGTGGGAAAAACTGTCTTTGTTCAAGAAATAGTTCAATGATTTCAAAATTATGTCAACAACATGACCTTTGTAATATAACTTAACACTGGTGTCTCAGTGATGGGGTGCACAACAAAATGAATACCAGGAGGCTCAGTAGTAGAACCCTAGTACTCTCACTTTTTATTAATAGTCTTTATCATACTTCTAAATATTAACTGCATACTTTGTGCAGATGATATTATTTTTGCAAGAGGACCTAAATCATCCAATGCATTACAAAAACAAAATATATTTTCCCACAAAGAGAATTGCCTGACTTCTAATAATTTAATACCCAAAGGTCTGCAGTCATGATATCAAGAAATCAGAAGCAATTCATATTGCCCCTGTCTCTAAATATTAAGAATCCAGAAGGAATAGTCATACCATCAACTGAACTACAATGGTATCTGGGGATTAAGTCAAATAACAAATTGTCCCTGTCCCCTTCAATAAACACATCACACTGAATGACATTTGACGACCTTTATTAAACTTCCATAACATAGCTTTGATAATATAGTTGATTCTAAACACAGCATAAACATCCTTGTAATGTTAATCAGGGCAGTGTATCTACTCACCCTGTCCCAGTAAGCAGTGTCCATACCTTTGCTCGCTTACTTTACTTATGAAGCAGCGTCCAAGACTCACTTCATATCCCATTTACTGAATTACCATCCAACTCACTTTAATTATGAAACAGCGTCCCATCTCACTTCATACACCATTCATTGAATTACCTTCCACCAAATTAGCAGCATCCTCACCTCAGCTTGCTTATCTATTTAGCAAACTTCCTCCAGCTGCTTCTTTTCCTTTCCCCAAATCCTTGAAATGAACATCCAGACACCAGAGAGGGAACAGAAGAGAGCAATCCTGTCCCTCTTCTCTGCTTACTCCGACTGATAAAATAACCCCAATCTCCACCAACCCACCAACAAAAAAGGGAGAGTGGGTAGCACGTTCACGCCAAAATGTGATTGCTTCCTAGCTGTACTTGTCCAAACCCCTTAAGCCCCTCCTCTCCCTTATCTCATTTCCTCCCAATCATCCCTCCCTCTATTTAACCCTTTCACCTCCCCAACCCACTTAACTCCCACTAATATTTCAATCTAACACCCCATGAAGATATCCCGGGACAACTTGGTTTGTTGCCAAATCTCATTTGTCCCAGTCCCCTTCAATAAACACATCACACTGAATGACATTTGACGACCTTTATTAAACTTCCATAACATAGCTTTGATAATATAGTTGATTCTAAACACAGCATAAACATCCTTGTAATGTTAATCAGGGCAGCGTACCTACTCACCCTGTCCCAGTAAGCAGTGTCTATACCTTTGCTCACTTACTTTACTTATGAAGCAGTGTCCAAGACTCACTTCATATCCCATTTATTGAATTACCATCCAACTTACTTTACTTATGAAGCAGCGTCCCATCTCACTTCGTATACCATTCATTGAATTACCTTCCACCAAATTAGCAGCATCCTTGCCTCAGCTTGCTTATCTATTTAGCAAACTTCCTCCAGCTGCTCCTTTTCCTTTCCCCAAATCCTTGAAATGAACATCCAAATACCAGAGGGGGAACAGAAGAGGGCAAGCCTGTCCCTCTTTTCTGCCAACCAGCCTGACCAGGCTGTTCCTCCTCCCACCTACCAAAATTTTCTAACCAACTACCCCTCATAAAGGAGGGGGTTAAGCCAAGCATCATTCGGTGGACCCATTTGTAAACCACATCCGATCCCTGTCATCAACCGCAAAGCCCTAACATAGCAGTACTGAAACTTGCCTTGATGAACCTAAATAAAATAGCATTACCTGTGACCCTCTTGTACCACACCCAGAAATACATTCCTTTTCTCTCCGCTTCTGTCAAGCAAAAGACCACTACTACTCTGTGACCGCATTGCACCACTCTGGTAACCAGGACCTGTTCTGCGACCGATATAGTCAGAAAGCAGGAACAACCACCCTGCCGACTCCATCACTTTCCATGCTACTTCCTTCAGGCCCCAACTCCTGCCACCTGCAAAAAAAAGAACAATGTAAATTCTCTGTATACACTAATCAAACGTTCTTAATATATTAGCAATTTCATCACTCTTCCCTGTCCTAGTATCGTATTCCCATCATGCTATCACTGAGCATGCTCCTTACTACATATTCCTTCCTCAGTGAACTCTTATCTTCCCACCTCGTACATAAACCAATCTATTTCTTTCACTATGACTATAATTACTTCCTCATGTACTTATCCTCCATAATTTCTCCTACTTCTCTGTCCTCCATAATTTCTCCTACTTCCCTGTGTTATACACCTTTCATAACCTTTTTATATCATTTCAAAGGCACATTCATACCCATTATACTAATATTGAATGATCTATCTCTTTCCCTTGGTCATAATACTGTATTTTACCTTATTAAACCCAGTACTCAAAATCTGTATATTTTTGGTTCTGTATAACTTAAGTTGATGAAGAAATTCTTATTTACTTTACATATTGCATGTATCTTTTTTGTATTGTCTTGATTTTATCTAGTTTAAAAGTGGAGCTTTTCTCCCTGGGCCCCTACTGAAAATGGACATGTATCCAGTTAGACTAGCCCGGTCAACAAATGTAAAATAAAATAAAATAAAAAATAATGACATTAAGCAATGTCAAAGCACACCCTGCCCCGAAACTGCCCCTGCTAAATTGCCCTAGTTCTCCCACCTCAACCTAACACTACCTTAATCACCCTACCAACTATCTGATATGATTACTGAAGTCCCTGTTAACAGGGGCTAGTTATATCACAGATGCCATGTACTGTAGAAGAAAAACAATATTAATGTCCTGTCTTGACATGTCAATCTAAACCATTGAAGTATGTACAACAGCAACTTATGTGAACTGTAATAGTCCCCAATCCCCCAAACTAAACTGAATGACCTGAAATGTGCACATAGCCGCAGGACTCCCAGCCACAGAAAGGCCACCATCTTTGCCATCTCACCCGGACTCCAAGCGCACTAGCCTAGTCATCATAATATATATAATCACTAACCGTCACCCCTTGCCCATTGTTTATTGCTATAATTATACCCATCCCTCGCCGGAATGGTATAGTCCCATGGTAATATGCCTACTTGCCCCAGTACTCTGAAGGCTCCCCCACCCTGTTGCCTATAATGAAGTGAGACATTGAAGCCTGATGTTCCGAGCCCAAGATCTACAAAACAAAACATCACCTTGCCACTGCAGGGAAGGAAAACACCACAAACAAACAAATCCATATTCAGCTGCACTGCCAGAAACTGACCTCCTTTTCATATTGCTCCATCCCCCGACATTCTTACAATGTCCTCTCTAACATGTTGATTCCACATTCCTCCATGCCCCCAAGTACTGTACACTATGCAGCCCTCTATCTGTGACCTCAGTGTGATCTGAAAAAGAGAACACTAATTCCACCACACACGCAGAAAGAAAACTTCTTAATGACCTTATGCACCACCAAGAGCACAGTTCTTTCATGAACTGTCTAACATATACAGAGAGTGAAATCCTGGTGAAAATAAGATGACTTAACAAAGTTTCCCCATAATGTTTCACACACACCCCGCATTAAAGCTACATGTGAAATAAACAGAATAATTTCCTTAAAAAGCCTATTCACAAAAAAATATCACCCTTTAACCATCCTATGAGCTTCCTCAATAAAGTTATTAACCCCTATATCAAGGCAAAGAATAATAATAATAAAATAATAATAATAATAAAAACAGGCCATAGTTGTGCTGACACGGCCGATTACAAAACCCAAGCTACCAGTGGTATCCTGAACTCCCCTAGTGGAAACCCAAAATTCCCCATACACAATCTACAACCCTGACAAACTAAAGCAAAACTTGTTACCGCCCTGTTTCCCACTCATCAGTCCAGCCTCCATCCCAGCAGCAATTACCTACCAAATAAAAGTGCATGATAACCCGAACTGAAAGTGTTGATAGATAACCGGTACCGAAAGGCTCCGCCTGTACTCCATAACTTATTATGTACTTATGCCTCCCTCCATTTAACCCTTTCACCTCCCCAACCCACTTAACTCCTACTAATATTTCAATCTAACCCCTCTTGAAGATTTCCCGGGACAACTTGGTTTGTTACCAAACCTCATTTATCCTTTGACATGCAAGTAGAACAGCAATTTTGCAAAGTTCTAAAACAATTACAAGCAACTAAATGTGTTGTATAAAACCATGCTCTTGCTTTTTAATGAATCTCATGCATCAGCAGCCAGAAATCTTCTTACTTTATGCCATAATTGTGGCCCACATCTTTGTTTGTGTTTGTGTCTTTCGGCTTTTCCCGGTTAGGGGTTGCCACAGTGGAACTCCGGTCCGCTAATGATTGGTAGTTGATTTTTACGTGCCGAGTTACCAGCCCTGATGCGCAACCTTTAACGAAGGTATGCCCATTCATGCATATCTCCACGCAGAAAACGCTCTAGCTGAGAATCGAACCAGACAGTGTCTTACTGTGAGATGACAACGCCACTGCAGCACCACCACCGCGGGTATAATTGTGGCCCACATCTAATGTATCTAAATTCCCAACAGAATATTGTTAACATTCAAAGGGCTAAGATCAATATATTCCGTTTTATTAACTACTTTAAAGTAATAGACATTAAAGGAAAGGTACTGCTGACTTAAAAAAAATCCTTTCTAGTCAAAAGTTCCACGTAATCTAAGAAGTCAAGACACCCTATAACTGCAAAGTCCCCCATATGCCATGGCAACAACAATGCTATTAGAAACACCTGGTCAAGGGATCTTGCTCTGTTTTTTTTTTTTTTTAAATAAATAGAACATGTTGAAGGAATATGTTTGTTTCACAGAGAATACTACTTAGATGGAACCATCTTCCACTCCACGTAAAACAAAGAATGTTCTTACACTATTCAAATATAATTTGTACAAATTAATGGAATGGATGGGTAACCAGAAATTCACATCCATGTTAATGACCTTGTCCTCATGGATAGTGGGAAATGTAAATGTTCCGGCACATCCTTGTTTAGCCCAACTCTGGGTTATTTGTATGCAAAATATAATGGCTGAAACTACCACGGGAAATGCAAAGCTATTCTTCTTCTTGAGATACTTATAGATCCATAGCCTAGTACGTACCTACGAAGTGATAAACAACAGAATGAGCCTTCTACAAACCTGCCACTATAGTAAGGAATACACTACCAACCAAAATTTAAAAAACTAGCAAACTAAATTTTAAACATTCTTCAAAGCACATGTCACTAGCAAATACAAGTACCTAGGAAATTGGTACCTAACCTGTCATAATAAAAATTATACTACATTCAGCAATGTACAACCATAATGATACTAAAAGACAGCTATGCAATCAGGATAAATAAGGAAATAAATAGTATATGATAATATGCTTTGATATATGTGGTTATTCATGTAAATAGCATTCATGCAAATACACAGCTATAGTAGTTATTGGATTGTAAATGTCCATTGTAATTTAACCTGAATGCACATTTTGATTTTAAATGAAGTTAAGAATGTTATTTCATTGTAAATGTTGTTTTGAAATGTTGTTACTGTCTCTTAGACCAAATCATATCTCAAAGTAGCCTTTGGACTGGTTTCTATATCCACATAGCAAAGTTCTGTACATAAATAAATGAATTAGTTAATATCTGCATCTTTAGCAGAACCAGGATTACCAGAATGGAGGGAAGGATTCCTACTCTGGATGAACAGCTATAATTTTTGCCACTATTGGAACATTTCCTATTATAGTCTCTGAAGCTTTGAGAATACTATAGATGTTTTGGTGGTGTGATAGACGCATGGATGACACAAGTTCAGCTGGATACAAAGCATTTACCTACAATAAATGCTAATTATATGATGTCAACAAACAACTGTAAAACAGTATGAATATATTTATGTGTTTAACTTTTGGACTCTGTATTTGATTGCTTAAGTTAGTATCCAAGGCCCACAAAATACAGCTTCACCTTTAGCTTTCTAACTTCGATGAAATAATATGTAGAAAGCACCATTCATAGTGTATAAATTGACTGAAGCCCTAATGAAGATGTTTATGAATGTGTTAATGAGTAAAACTAAAGGATAAGTACAGGCTGACACAGAAGACCTCGGGCTAACAAAGTTCGCAGATGACTGCAAACTAAGAGCCATAGTCGAGTCCCCAAATGATGTGGAAATCCTACAGAAGGGCCTTGCTGAGACAGATGCCTGGTGTCAGAGCCATGGCCTTAAGCTCAATGCCAAAAAGTGCATTGTCATCCCCTTTGGTAAAAACTCTGTACCCATGAACTACTACATAGACAATAGTCTACTTAACACTGAATGTGTGATAAGAGACCTTGGGACCTAGGTGGAAAGTAGTCTGTCCTTTGATAGTCCCATCACCACAGTAGTCAGGAAGTCCTTCTACGTGGCACACCTCATCATAAAAAGGGTTCTCATCCAGAAAAAAAGAGGTCATTGTTCCCCTCTACTCGACACTCATTAGACCCATTATAGAGTACAACACCCCTTTTGGAATGTACCTCACAAGACATCGGCAGCAGCTGGAAAGGCCACAGAAGTACCTCACAAAGAGGATTACTGGCCTCAAACAGATGCCCTACACTGACCGTCTCAAAAACTCCAGCTTTACTAGCATATCACCTACTCCGAGGTGATCTCTGCCTAACATATAAAGCTATGTCAAACCCAGAGCTGTTGGACATGCTACTCCTAAAGAAATCCCAATCCCTCTGAGCTACACGATCTAGAGACCTAAACCTTGTCACCACAATAAACAGGACATGCTGGAGGGATAGATTCCTGTCCCAGGGACTTTTCATACTCTGGAACAGGCTACCCATCTATGTCAAGCAAAGTTCTTCATTAGCACTCTTCAAGAAAAATCTTGATGAGTGGATGGGAAATAGGAAATACACCCCAGAGATCACTTCTGTGTCTCTGCTCGACAGTGGCACAGGAAAATAACTTTCTTGGGTGGCATAAGCCAGGGAACCTTGTTGGCTAGGCTTATGTAGGCCCTCGGGCTGATAGCCTAGTACCTACCTATGAACCTATAAACCTATGAGTATGTACCTGAACAGACATATACAGCTGTTGGCATGCCTACAATGGTTCCTTACCAAGACAATCCAGAACATAAACACATTGTCCTATGCAGATCACCTTAAAGCCCTGTCTCTATACTCAGTCTCCTTACAGATAACTGAGAGGTGATCTATACTTTCAATACAGGACATCCTTGCATCCAGCTCTAATTGACCTTTTGCACATCCACAATATGAACAATATCAGAACTACTAGATCTAAGGATTTCAATTTTGTTTGTGACATAACTAGGACATGCTGATAAGACAGATATGTATTTCGGAGGATCCCCATTCTCTGGGCTAGGATCCCTGTGCATGTGAAACAGAGTCCATCTCTAACTCTATTCAAGTGTAACCTTGACCTGTGGATGGGAAGTTGAAAGTTCACCCCGGGTCTGGTACCTGAGTCTCTGCTAGACAGAGATAGACAAACAGTAAATTATGTGTAAACTAACATAACTCCTCCATATAATCTCTAGAAACTTCCTAACTAATATGCCCTCTCCTAATACAAATGCCCAAGGTACAGGGGGCACAACTGGTTTGTGCAGCTAAGCTTCTAAAGTCTATAGTGGTCATTAGCCTAGTATATAACTATGAACCTAAAAAGAAAAAAGCAGCAGTGTTCTTGTACTTTTCACCTTCTCAAATTGTTTGTAGTTTTATGATTAATGTTCTTAATTTAACTCTAATACATTCACAGACAATCACTTTAAGTATAATGCACAATAAATCCCAACACTGCATGTTTCACAGTTCATTTTGGGCATTTCATTAGGCTGGAAAATGTAAGGCATAACTGCATTTTAAGAAGAATGCAAGCATATTCATAGGTTTCATGAGTTTCATGGCCATTTTAAATGAATGCCCGGGGACACTTTGCTAATACCCAAGCTGAAGCATATTCATAGGTTTCATGAGTTTCATGGCCATTTTAAATGAATGCCTGGGGACACTTTGCTAATCCCCAAGCTGAAGCATATTCGTAGGTTTCATGAGTTTCATGGCCATTTTAAATGAATGCCCAGGGACACTTTGCAAATGCCCAAGCTGAAGCATATTCGTAGGTTTCATGAGTTTCATGGCCATTTTAAATGAATGCCCGGGGACACTTTGCTAATCCCCAACCTGAAGCATATTCGTAGGTTTCATGAGTTTCATGGCCATTTTAAATGAATGCCCGGGGGCACTTTGCAAATGCCCAACCTGAAGCTTTTCCTCCTTTCTCAAGAAGGGAGAGGCAGGTTTATATTATATAGTCAAAGCTTTAGGTAATCAAATACCTAAAGCTTGAACCTAAACAGCAAAAGTTGTAAACATCGAACGGCCACGTCCGGGTATTTGTGAGTATTTATTCGATTACCTAAAGCTTCAACTATATAATATAGACCCGAGAGTTAATCCTGGGATAAATTTGAGAGCACCCATCCAGTTGTCTCACTTTAGTCTGAAAGAAGTTCTTGAATGCCATTCTTTAGCCTCTAGAAGGAATTTATTGCAGAGAAGTTGGGTACTGTTTAATGAATTTATCTCTCCATCGCATGCTTTTTATATGCTGAAAAAGGTTCAGGTATTTGGTTTTAGTATTAATTAAGCTTTTTGTCTTACTGAGATATTGGCTGGGTGTCTAATGACATTAAGTGATGCACCAGCCGCCACTCAGGAGTCTATAAGACACAAGAGTACAGGGATAGGGCTTTTATTCTCTTTTGATAACTAAGGTTGTTTTTGATAAAAACCTCTGGGAGTCTGGGACTTTTTATACTTTTTGAGATGGTGTGTGATACATATCACATTGATCAGCACTGAAAATGTGGGTGGGAGGCTGATTAAATCATAGAATCTAAATGAAATACACTGGGTTAATAATTGTGCTAAGTGGAATGACTTCTTGATGACCTTTGCCACATGATGATCAATGGAGAGGGCACAGTTGACCTAGGTGCACAGGTCCCTGACTACATTTTTTTTGTTTTATAATAGTAAGTTATTTATACTGTACACTGTGTGTAATATCTGGTTTCCAAAAGAAACACTGCTATACTTTTTAGCCTTTAGTTTAAGCTCATTTTCTGTATACCAGGTATTAACTAAGGTAAGCTTTTTCAGAAGAGTATAGATATCTAAAAACATTTTAGCAACTGTACCCAATTGTTAACCATCTGCAATTTTGGTTATCCAGAGGTCCAACTATCATTTTGTGTCAGAGAAGTATATACTAAACTGGAGAGGAACCAACACAGACCCCCTAGGAGGCTTTACTGGTTACAATAGTGCTATATGAGGAGGCATTTGCTGGACAAATGATGTGGGTTCATTGTTTTAGCCAGTTGGCTATCCAAATAACATTTAATTAAAATTGTTATGATACACATTATAGCTTTACAGATCAGACTCATGAGGCTGATTAGTCTGTAATTCTGATTGTCAGTGTTAGGGCCCCCTGTGGAGGGGCATCACCATGGCAGTGTGCCAGAATGCATGTACATTGCATGTGGCTAGGCTTAGGTTAGAAAATTAAGGAGTGGTTAGACAAGAGCCTATATGATGCTGTTTAAGAAGCACCTGGATATGTTGTCAAGACTCATGAAGGAAGCATTTTGGTTTTAGCTAGCACCTTAAGGACATGTTCTTGAATGATATGGGGGGGTAAGGGAACCTGGGATGAGTGGTGTTGGAAAGGGTATTTCCTGAGTGATATTTGAGGAGAACTTTTTGCTAGTATATTTGTGATGTAATTTTGGTAAAGGTGCAGGTCACAATAAGTAGAAGTCCAGGCCAGTGCTGAGTGTTATTCCTTAGTTTTGTAACACAGCTAAAGAAGGACTTGTAGTTATTCTTTGCTTTGGAAGCTAATCTCCATTCGTGGGTTTCTTTACTGGTCTTTGTAGTAATATGATTTGATGTAGTATCCTATCTGTATTTTCTTCTTCTTCTTCTTCTTTTGGCTGCTCCCGTTAGGGGTCACCACAGCAGATCAACTGTTTCCATTTCTTCCTGTCCTCTGCATCTTGCTCTGTCACACCAACCACCTGCATGTCCTCTCTCACCACATCCATAAACCTTATCTTAGGCCTTCCTCTTTTCCTGTTACCCGGCAGCTTCATCCTTAGCATCTTTTTCCCAATATACTCTGCATCCCTCCTCAGCACATGTCCAGACCAATGTAATCTTGCCTCTCTGGCTTTGTCTCCAAACCTTCCAACCTGGGCTGATCCTCTAATATACTTATTCCTAATCCTGTCCATCCTCATCACACCTAGTGCAAATCTTAACATCTTCAACTCTACCACATCAAGCTCTGACTCTTGCCTTTTTGTCAATGCCACTGTCTCCAAACCATATAACATAGCTGGTCTCACTACCCTCTTGTAGATCTTCTTTTTCACTCTTACTGGTACTTGTCTGTCACAAATCACTCCTGATACTCTTCTCCACCCACTCCATCCTGCTTGTACTCTCTTCTTCACCTATCTTCCACATTCACCATTACTCTGAACTGTTGATCACAAATATTTAAACTCATCCACCTTCGCCACCTCTACTCCCTGCATCCTCACCATTCCTCTATCCTCCCTCTCATTCACACACATATATTCTGTCTTAGTCCTGCTGACCTTCATTCCTCTTCTCGCTAGAGCATATCTCCACCTCTCTGTATGCATTTGCAAAATTCATAAAGAGTGTAATGAAGGTTGGCAAAGGTTGTTTTCAAACCTATTGAATCACCAGTATGGCTTCCTGTTGCATATCTCTGGCAGTCTAGGAATGTAGCTGAGTGCGCTTTGTTAAGGTATAACTATTTTAACTGAATGTAAAGAACTTCAGCTTCTATATCACAAATTAAGCTGCTTGGTGAAGTCAGGGAGTGGTTACCTGCCATACCACAAGCCTTGTCAGCAAACTGTTATAGTGCCTCGGGAAGGGTGCGTTATTCTGAGCTGTGATGAGGCTTTTTTTATCATATGGATGCTAGGAGCCTGAAGCAAGTATGACACATTCCTGGTTGTGGCTATTTCTGACACATAATATTGTATAGTCTATCATCTATAACAAGACTCAGAAAGGATAACAAGCTAGATTTCAAGTCATTTGGAATATTCCTGTTAAAAATTATAAATATGTGTAAGGTAGTAGGGTCATTATGTACAATTCTGCTAAATATCCACAAATAGTATATCACAGTCAATAATCCTGGATAAAAAATAGGCAACATTTTACAAGTTCTGCTGTCAATGTAATCAGATAGACTATATTTTGAGCTTTAACTACACTGATGAAAAGTATGCATCTGTAATAATAATGTCTCATGATGAGATAACAGGCAAGGTGTTACTTACTCTATAAAATATGCATATGTTGTAGCATTATAAGATGTAGCAATTATTTTAGTTGGGTGCTGGGTGTCATGCATGTGAATATTGAAGCTAAACTAACTCCCAGCACTTCAGTATAACCCAAAGTATAGACAGAAATTAATGTAGGAGACCGTGGTTTCCTCGCTAGGATCTTAACGTAGACAGGCGTGGCATTCTGTAAGCATGAAATCAAACCACAAAGTTATTAATTGTGTCATGCCACTACTGACTGAAAAGCCAGTCACTGCTAGATAAAATCTGCAGAATCTTTGTTTCCAAATTCATCTCACAATTACTATGCATATCACAGCATCATTACTAGCAAAATGAGTGGAAGAAACTTCATTTGGTTACTTATAAGTGTACCCTTTTCTCCCACGTTTTTACTTTCTTACTAACTGCAAAAACAAGAATCTTACTCTTATGGAACATTCAGGAATTTACATTTTTTTCTGCATAAAGGTTCCTAGACCTACTGCTAGTCTGTCCTGACACAGCAACTGCAGAAGGGTGCTTAGCAGTTAGCTATTTTACCTGGAATGTCCTGTCTCAAGTTAGAGCTGCGAATGACTTCAAGTCATTATTATTATTTTTTTACTCCACATTCATTTCAGACAGAAAAATTCTTTAAGGACAAAAACATCACGCTACCTCTGGAATGCACAGGGCCATAGTTTATAGCACTGCACTGGGTCATTACATATTCATTTACAGAGACTGATTGCAAGGAGAAT
Organism: Protopterus annectens; assembly: GCF_019279795.1. Lineage (NCBI taxonomy): Eukaryota > Metazoa > Chordata > Ceratodontiformes > Protopteridae > Protopterus > Protopterus annectens. The sequence continues at coordinate 811,831,490 of NC_056744.1, forward strand.
CTCATCTGGAAATGAGGACCTTAATTACATAAAACATGACATCACCATTTCTGAGTGTACAGTACACTTAACCCCAATACAGTATACCTAACCCAAAGGTATGTCTGAAGTTATTGTTGCTAGGTAGTATCTCCCCTTGCGAAAACCTGCACTGTTACCTCAAACCTGTTATGTTTAATAAGTCCTTATGCAACATCACGACAGCATTTTTCTATACAGTAGTTTTTTGTCTTAATTTTATTGGAATTTAATTATGGTACCGTTTTTCTTATTTTATTTCCCAGATTCTGAGAAAGAAATCAAAGGAAACCAGTTCAGGCAGTGAAGATCATGTCAGCATTTTACAGCCAATTATAATTTAATTTAAAGAATATATCCCCCTTAATCTAGACTGCTTGAAGTTGTAGCCAGTCATACAAGACTGAAAAAAGAACTATCCTACCCTGTTGATAACTTCAGCACCTAATCATGGGAACCAATGTCCATGTCACTGAAATTGTTTCCAGGCATTTGATATACCTTCACTAGGGTTAAACGTCTATGTGAAGATGTGACAGCACACCTTATAAAAGTTATTATTGAGTAATATAGACTTTGTGTAATAACCAAACAGTAAAGAATATAGCTTTTTAAAGGTCTCCCCATGGCTGCTCTCATGACTCAAAGATGAGACAGCGCGCTGCAGGCTAAGTAATAAAATCTAGAGGATACTCTGGGCCAGCTTGTGACAAATCATATCAAACTATTATTAAAGAAGGAAGTGAGGCCTGAGACTATTATTGATTCTTGACAGAATTTCTTATAACTAAAGTGTTGCAATCAGGACCAGGACTTCTCTAAGCCTTGGTTGAAATCTACACTCTATTAGACATACTGTGAAAAGGTAACATTGTTTCAAAAAATAAAGTAAAACTGCAGCCTGTTATCACAGAGGTCATGATCCAATGTAAGCCAATCAGAAGCTGAATTTGTAAGGTCTAATAAGGCTGCAGCTGCAGTTTCATATAAGAAAGAGAAAAAAAATCCTTTTTGAGGCTCTGGTTTTATGCTGCAGATGTGTTAGTAGAATGAATCTGTGACCCTTTAGAGCACTAAGGACACACCTCCATTAGTGTCCATATTCTTGCAGTGAGAAGCCTGATAAGTCAACTGAAATGACAGGGTGATAAATATAAAACCACTATCATCAATAAGACTGGAATGTAAAAGCACTTAGTTTCAGCCTAAGTAACTCACAGAAAGTTTAGTTTTAAGAACCAATGCATCATCCATCACTACTCTTCTCTCTGTTGACAAAGTAATTGTAGGATATCTAGAATGGAGGTTCAATATGAACTGACATTTTTGAAAGGAAGAATTGTGCACTGCACTTACTCATTAAATGCATTTTCTTCTGCTAAAGACGTTTCCATTTTTAGTTTAATTATGAATAACATTAGTTATAGTTAGCCTGACACAGGGATCTAATTTTGTAATACTCATAGTAGTGTATTAACATAAAAAGCTATAAGAAAATCATTTTGTTTTTATAAAAATTCAGTGATTCTTCTTTAATAAATTGCCCTCTCATATGCACAGTTTCCAAAAGGCACTGTTTTGATACAGTACTGAAATTAACATTTCGAAGAATGAAATCTGCTAAGGTTAATGATCCCACTGTTTTAGCTGGGTATACAGCAATAGAATTTCACATATGAAAAATAAACAAATAAGGGGTTCGTTTTGAAAAAAAATTATAGCATTATTATATTTTTAATCAATTGTTTCCTATTTTGTTCCATTTTAATACAGCAAAAAATCACTGTCAAAGTTAATAGCACAAGTCATTAAAAATGGCTGCCCTTTGCAAAGAAAATATATTTTAATGAAGTAACACTTTGCTACCAGGCCGCAGTGGTGCAACGGTAATGTTGTCACCTACAGCAAGAGGTTCTCTCGTTCGATTCTCGGCTGGAGTGCCTTCTGTGTGGAGTCTGCATTTCCTCCCCGCAGTCGAGTGGCATTCGAAAGACATGTGTGAATGGGCGTGTCTTCGTTGAAAGGTTGGGTGTCGAGCTGGCACCTCAGCACAGTAAAAATCTACTGCCAATCATTAGCGGACTGGAGTTCCGCTGTGGCGACCCCTAACCGGGAAAAGCCGAAAGAAGAACAACACTTTGCTGCCAGATTTTGGAATTGTACATTAAATGAACATCATACATGTGTATCTGTGATATTAATAAAATAAAGCAAGATGTTATCAGCTTATACAAGTTCTATATATTAAGAATACGATCCTACCTAAGCGAACTGCTTGAAATATCATTTCCCAATAGCAGAGATTAGGTGTGAAAGAAAGTGACGTGAATAATAAATATCAGTTTCTAATATATGAGGTTAGGTGCACTAAAGAGAAGTGGAAATAATCTTCTAATAAATTCCATGAATAAGTCTGGCTACTGAAAAAAGCATGCTAGTTAATACAAGGCTGTTTATGAAGTTTATTTAACATTATAGCTGCTTAACACATCTTTCTAGAATAATACCCAATGAAATTTATGACACATAAGGCAACAGAATATGCTATGTATAGTAATATTCCCCACTTGTTTTATTAAAATATATCATTCT
>NC_056744.1:811839099-811866599 GCF_019279795.1 Protopterus annectens
CGTCGGCATTGTCAGCTTTCGGCGCTGTCAGGTAGACCCATATTATATACACACACACACACACACACACACACACACACACACACATATATATATATATATAGATATATATATATATATATATATATATATATATATATATATATATATATACAGATAGATATAGATATATAGATATAGATATGCATACTTGCTTTTATATATATATATATATATATATATATATATATATATATACATACTTGCTCCCTCTATCACGCACAGATATGTAAAGAGACAACAGAGACAGATAAGCAGACAGACATAGAAACAGATGAAGCACATGAAATATGTGTAAGGAAGACAATGGCTAGATGCATCGTTTTTCAGAAAACAACAGACAAGCAACAAGATTTTTAGTTAATAACCATTAAAACTGATCACTGCATCAGTAAGCATAATATGCTTTCCATTCCACACACATTACACTCTATATACATAGAGAAAAATTATGTTTTCCTTGTTTGCCTTCCATACATGCTTGTGTGTGTACATCTGTATGTATATCTAATATATATATATATATATATATATATATATATATATATATATATATATATATATATATATATATATATATATATATATATATATATATATATATATATATATATATAGCAAACAAAACATTTCCCCTCCATTGACTTGCCATTTAATGCACTAGCAACTTTCCAACTTTCACCCTAGTAATGACCAAGATTTCCTTAGAAGAACATGGGGGAGACGGAATATACTTATACCAGAATGTATAAGTATAATCTTGAACTACTAAATTTACTATTTTACATTTTTCTAGACATTGTCCTAACCATACCAACACATATTATGGTTCCCTGTTTCTTTAAAAGCCAGTATTATTTAAAAGCATCACTAACAATAAAACTGCTATATTTATTTTGTTCAGAAGTGCTATCTGGGACGTACTCCAGGAAAATCATTTGGAACAGAGTCAGCAGAGACAGGTTTATATACCTTTGAGTGAAAGAAAATGCCAAACTAATTCCCATTTATCTGACAACAAGCCACTGCCAGTGTTAACACTATACATACCTGCTGCATATCGGAAACAAACACCTAGTAACAGAAATCAAGTGTTCCAGAATGTTTTCTGCAGCATAACAGGTTCTGAATTGATTAATTTGCATAAGCAATTTTTGAATATTTCATCACCTTCTAGTCAGGTTTCATGTGATCATATATTTAGATCAGTTGGACCTTGTATCATGAATGCAATATTGCAATGATGTAATTTGTTTGTAATTACATGTGCACATGCTGTAAGAGTGCAAAGAGTTTTTTCACTGTTCTGCAGAGTCATAGGGTTAAAATGAAGAGCTCCTAAAACAATTAAAGTCATACTTGGTTCGAAACCCAGATAGGGTCTGGTATAATAGTTATGATAGTATCATAGGTATGACTGCTCTAAAAGTAATAATTGCAACAGCCATTCTTTTCTCCTATTACTAAGTCTTGAGCATTTTATAAATATGAACCTTGAATACAGTCTGAGTCATTTTAAGAAACAATGTGTGATTTAATCTGAATACCTGACTAGTGTTTTAAAACGCAATCCCCGGGATTCATGAAGCTTGTGCCAGGAGCCAGAGTAGCGTCATAGGTTCATAGGTTCATAGATTAGTACTAAGATAACTACCCTTGCAAGCCATTTTAAGCCTAGCCAATTATCCCTTGTGAGACCCAAACCCTGCACCTTGTGTTTGTAAGGCAAACACCTTAACTCTCAGGCCACCCTCCCAACCCCAGCCCGATCAAGCGCCAAATACGGCCACCGAGCGATTCAGGTACAAGCTGTTTCCACATGCACTACCAGCGTACACCAGAGCTGCGCAGCTCCCTGCGCATGTATGCTAATTACCCCATGCGCAGCAATGTAGCATGCAAATGAAGGTATATAGCGATTCATGAAGTGGTGCAGGTATAGCGTAAGCATAAAGAAATGTAAACCAAAAAAAAAAAAAACGGTTTACATTTTGTCAAACATAAAATTGGAGCCATGAAAGTGGACCAAACTTACATATTATAATGTTAATATATGCCAATGGCTAAATATATAGCCAATGGCATAAAAAAAACATGCACAACATATAAAAAATAACATTTAATGTCATGGCCACACTAACGCAAAATAAAGCCGCAGTGCATCTGTGCGCAAACGGGATCATAAGGAAAATATATTTAGATGTCATAAAACTGCAATGTAACACAATTCATGATATCCCCATAATAGTCAATGGCATGCATGCTACACCACAACCATGGTGCAAGGGTTGCTAAGGGTCTGTGACAGTGTTCTGTGCGGTAACTAGGAATTAGTAGTCAATGCCATGCAAATGAGTCAAGTAATACTGAATCGCAAATTCCCCGCCGGCGTAAGGATGTACCACATGGCGTAGTGGGACAACACCGAGGAGTGGCCTGGAGGTAAACATGACATCAAGAGAGGGGTGCGCCACCGTAGCTGTAAGCACATTGGATCATTGCTAATCCGGGTTGCCTGTTGCTAAGCAGAGCCACAGAATAGGGGTGTGGAAGTAGCCATAGCTTTGCTTAGTTGAGAGCACACAAGGTAACCGAAAGTTCATGTGAACATGGATGAAAACGCGCTCGAAACCTGGTAAATGGCTGTGCGCTGCGTGCACCACAGCTGAAACAGGAAGGATACGGGAAGACAATAAGGAAATGCTGAAGCATGGTAATTGGAGTACAAATTAGTAATTAACACCTAGGAACTCACAGTGGGCCATAGACAACAGCTAACTAGGATGCTAGCAGCTACGTGCAGAACAGGAAAGGGGAGGTGCCGTACAGCAAAGAAAAGAGAACTGTCACAGCAGAACAAAGCAAAATTGCAGTAGATCAGCTACATAACACATTTCCCAACACAATCCTGGGTTGTGAAAGTACAAAACAAGAAAGCCGGCAGCTGGATGTATGCCTGACAATGGGAGGGGAATCAGGTTGGAAATTGAAGTAAAGGGCAATAGATGAATCACGGCAGCCAAGCGTAAGTCAACACCAAAGGCTCCACAATAGCAGTACCTGCTGTAAAACCAATAAATTAAGATAACCTGCAGCTGGAATAGCACAAACACACCCAATTACACCAGCATCATCCATTGCACAATACTATAAGGTGTGAAAGCTCCACACACACACTTGTGTATTTCCAGACACTCTGCACCACTGGTGTATACAGATGGGGAACTTTTAATATGTACATGTTAGGGGCCGCCATAGCTTTGATTCACCACCATGTGTTGGAGACTGACAGTGGTGTGGAGGATGATGCTGACAACCATCTCAGACACCAGAGGAGGAGAAGAGTGTTCAGACCCAGGGTAACCTACCAGGGGCTACATGATCTGGATATAGTAGACCGTTACAGGGTGGACAGGGACATCATACAGCAACTTGTTGAGTTGTGCTGGCCACGCCTCAGAGCCAGAAGTAACAGAGGGGAACCGATCCCAGTGGACACGAAGGTATGTGTAAGCTTGAAAATACTAGCCACAGGTACCTTCCAAAGGCCAACTGGGGATATCATGGGGATCTCACAGGCATCAGCATCCAGGGTACTCCAACAGTTCCTGGATGCCATGTTACCACATGCCAATGAGCATATATACTTTCCCCGAACGCAGGAGGAGTTGGCCAGCAATATGCGTCTCTTCCACCATGTGGCAGACTACCCGGAGGTACTGGGTGCAATAGACTGCACACACATACACATCATGTCACCACCCGGTGAGCAGGGTAGGCGCTACATAAACCGCAAGGGATACCCCTCCATCAACTGCCAGGTCATGTGCAATTCCCAGGGCATTATCATGGATGTGTGTGCTGGCAGCCCTGGAAGCTATCACGACTCCCACATCTGGCATGCCTTACAGCTGTATTAGGTATTTGCCAGGGGGGACATCCCATATGGCCACCTGGTGGGGGATGCTGGCTATGCACTGGAACCATGGATGATGACTCCCATCAGAAATCCACACACAGTCATGCAAGAACTCCCTAATGAGGCATACGCAGAAACCAGAATCATCACAGAGTGTGTGTTTGGGATGCTGAAATCATGGTTCCATTGCTTGGACATATCTGGTGGAGCCTTGCAGTACTCTCCAGGTATGTGTGCCCACATCTACATAGTATGTGCCATGCTACACAATATGATCTTGCGGAAACAGCTGCAGCAGGGACAGAATGGTGAAGGCCCTCACAGCCCACCACCATTACCAAGGGACCCACAGGCACAGAGGGACTCAGACCATGGACACCCTGTGCTAGCCCCAGTAGGCAGACAGAGGCGTGCCCAGTATGGCCATGCCTTGGCAAAGAGGGAACACATAGCACACACACTGACAGTGTAGGCACCTACAGACTGACACCCTTCTCCACCTGTGCACACAGCAAACTTGGATGGCACACACACATGACCACCTGTAAATTGTCATGTATAGGTGGTCAACTGTGTGCATCCTACATAGGTAGTCATCAACTATTGTACACACAACCACCTTTGGCACAAGGTAGGTGAATACCTGAATAGTAAATTAAGCTATCAGCATGTGTCCATACTGTATGTAGAGGTTCATAGATACATAGGTAAGTACATGCCCAACTGCCGAGACCACTCATAAGCATAGGCAAAAAGTGTCTGCTGTCACCACTGCACCGATTAACTAACTGACCCTCTGTGGAGCAGAGCCAATTGGGGATCCCTGGGGTGTATCCACTGTTCCCCACCCACTATGCAAGGATTCCCTGGAGTGTTAGTGAGGGGTTTTGTATAATGTAATCAGGGATGTAGTTCCAAATAATGGGGAGTATCCCTGACAGGAATCTTCTCAGATGTTTACATGTTACATAGTATACCTTAAACACAGCTTGCATATATAGGCAGTTCTCCACAGAATAATAAACATGTGGAATACACAACCGCTGAAATGTGCATTAATCAGCCTTGCACTATCGGTGCCTGTTCTGAGAGGTAAGATATCACTGCCAGGATTAGAACATGCAACCATGTACACAATCTTTACAATAACATATCACTAAGCTACCTGAGATGTACCAATGGCAGTCGTGTATACTGACAGGATAAAACACAAAAGGTAGGAATGTGTTGAAATAGGACAAACCGGCATGTACCCAATGAAAGGTGTATGTTTATATATATATATATATATATATATATATATATATATATATATATATATATATATAAATATATATATATATATATATATATATATATATATATATATATATATATATATAGAGAGAGAGAGAGAGAGAGATAGAGAGAGATATATGTCGATATATGGGGATATACATATATATGTAGATATATAGATAGGTTAACAACATCTACATAACCATGGAGGTACATATAAATGGGATACCTATCACATATTGACTGCTTTACATACTGATGTGCATAATCCCGAGGCTTAAGGTCCAGAAGAACACAGTACCATAACACCAGATGCACAAGGTGTAAAATCACAATGTTAAGGGACAGTTAGTCAGAGCTTCTGGTTTTGCGGTTCAGTTAGGTTACTGTGTGTAAGTGTGTTTCTTAGGGATGTAGTGTGTGTAAGTGTGTGTTCTGCCTGTGGTGTGTGTTCTTGGGGGACTGTAATGTGTGGGTGTGGGTTAGCTTTGTACTTCTGTTTGCGGGATCTAGGAGGTAGAATATTAAAGTGGGGGGTGTGGGGGGTGCAGACACCTACATGGGGGGTGTAGGGGGGCTTGCCCACCTGCTCATACATAGTGTAGGATGGTTTGTTTGGATGTGGTGGGTAGCAGTGTGTCTGTGTGCGCGTGTGTTTCATGTTCGTGTTACTTTCACGAGTTACTGTCTCTATCACTAATGTGGGGTAATGGAGTCTGGGCCCGGTACTGTGTGTGTCGGAACTGTGTGGTTTCATGATTCCATAGGTATCCCGTATACAGCGGTTGAAGTGTTCATATATGTGTATAACATGGACCATAGCAATCACACATTCTGCCACGACCAACCTTTATGAGCAAAGGATATGGAGAGTTTATGCCTATACACTATTACAAATATGTTCTATGAACATGAGCCAAGGATAGTGTTACCACCTGTCCCACTTTGCGAGGGACAGTCCCTCTTTGGGCGGTTGTGTCCTGACCACATATATTAAATGTGGCAAATGTCCTGGGATTGTAGGACATAATTATGTCCCCTATGTAATGTAATAGTTGCATACAATAGTTCTTTCTGTATCTAAAATACGTACATGTTACAAGAAGCAGGATAAGCAACTAAACTGCTACATGAATAAGCTTATATTTAGGCAAGAAAGGAAAGTTCTGTCCCTTGTACCGACCATGGGTTTGTGTCGGCCTGTAAATTCTGATGTGTGTCCCAAAAATGTCCCACTATGGCCATATGAAAAGGTGGCAACTCTAGCCAAAGAGGTTCAGTCACCAACGCAACTACAATGACTGAAAATACCTATGACAGAAATACACAGCTTTCATGTAGCAACACTTTATTACATTCTGATGTATTTCCGAAGGAATTCAAGGACTAACATCACCTGCATGCTATACAGGAACCACATAACAGTGCCTTAATGAATCAGCCTGCAATTACCATAGTATTAGTCCACTAAAGGATTGGTGTTCAAATAGGGAAGGAATCCTCACGCACATATCGATTATGCATAAAAGCAGTTCCTACACACCTGCATCTGCTATGCACACCCACCAACATCACCCCCACACCCAAACAAATTACAATACAAACTGTAATAACATCACAAATCATTCACTCACTGTACGACATCTACAGAAGCCTTAACATACCTTGTCAGAGACACACTAACATGGCCCTATGTGAAATAGTTGCTGTTATACAATGGAATAGCTGCTGATGTTACAGGGTTTGTTTGCACTAATCTCGTTTCAGGGGGTTGTGTGTACACCGGGATGTGTTAGCAATTACTGAGTAACAGCACAGTATGCTACACTTGTACAGCAAATCAAGGATGTCTGGTGAGCACACTGTAAATCACATAACAGTTCATGCATAGCCATACAGCCTTGAGCTGCCCAAACATCCTTGCCAGACTTAAACATCTGCAGAAGTATCAGGCACAAACAAACCCTGCATAAGTAGCAATGTTCTGAAATATAACAGCTATACTCACATGTAGAACAAAATCGTCTAGCCATTACACACAATCCACGGGAGTCATGAAGCTAATATGTTTCTGTCTGTCTCCATATAGCTGTAGAAATGCATCACAAACAACACATCCAGGCAATCTTCCTTGAAAGTAAGGCAAACGGACAACCCCCAAAAGGAGTACTCAGTTATACACCACTGTTGCCATGGTATCGGCTAATGGAGTAGCTGCACAGCTGATGTGCATCTAATTAACTACTTTGGAACACCACTTGGTGGTCAGGACATCACATGTTACTGATATTTAACTAGAAAAGGATGGGTTATCACACATTCAAACCATCTGTATATACCAGCAGAATGTTACAAAGAAGATTGAAACACAAACTGAAAAGGATTGAATCAACAGTTAATGCCATCTCGGGTTACTAATAAGGTATGTAGAACAGTACCTTTTCTGTAGTATTTAAATGCATGCAATCCATATAGTGGAAACAGTTATCTTGTACTGATGTATTGTTGAGCATAGTAACGCTTGTAGTATTTGTGTGTACTGCTGTAGGTCACAAGGCAAACACTGCATACACCATAAGGGATGCTATATAAGGGCTTTGAACAGAAATATTCCTCACCAGCCACTGTCAGTGGCAGGGCTGGTCCAACAAGTATGTGCTATAACAGGGGATAGTATATGTTGATATATTGTAACAGTACCCATATGTATGAGTGTATTACTGAGAATAATATGTCGAAGGTTGGCCCACTGTGCAATTATGATTTGCATTGTGGGATATTGTGCCAATAACTGTGTAATGTACAGTATTGTAGGCAGATATGTATTACAAGTTACATAGCATTACTGTTATGTTAGGCAAACATTAGTTATGTCTATTGGCATTTACAATACACAATAACAGGATACATATGTCTTTTAGTCACCCGACAATTTATCAGCATGATAGTAAAGTAAAATGGAAGAGCTAGTTAACTCTCCATGCACATAAGACATGTAATAAGTGCAAAGGTAGGTACTAGACTGTCTTACCAAGGGTATTTATAAGCCTAGCTAGAGTGTGTTGGCTTTTGCCACCCCCATAGGTTAGATCCCTGTGTCTCTGAACAGCATAGCCATTAGTTCCTGGACTTCTGTCCAGCAGAGCCACTGCAGTGATCCCCGGGGGTACATGTCTGTCTCCCATCCACACGTCAAGGTTTCTCTTGAAGAGTGCTAGTGAGGGGCCATGCCTGATGTACATTGGAATCATGTTCCAAAGCATGGGGAGTGTCCCAGTCAGGAATCTATCCATCCAGCATGTCCTAGTCATCATTGTGGTTAGGTGTATATCCCTAGAGCATGTGGCTCTCAGGGGCCACTGTTTAAGTGGAGCATATCCAGCAATACTGGGTTGGACATGGGCCTTGTATGTTAAGCAGAGATCACCTGTGAGTATGCGGTATGCAACGGAGTACAGCTGTAGTTTCTTAGGTTGGGCTGCATAGGTCATCTGTTTGAGGTCAGTAATCCTCTTGGTGTGGTACTGTTGTGGTCTTCCAAGCTGCTGCAGTTGTCTTGTAAAGTATATCCCAAATGGGGTGTTGTATCCTTTAATAGGTCTAATAGGTCATGAGTAGAGAGTCACAATGGCCTCCTTTGATCTGGATTCGAACCCATTAGAGATTGGGGGGGCCATGTAGAAGGATATTCTAACCACCTTGTCATTATGGGTATCGAAGGAGAGATTGCTATCAACTGGGGTTCCCGGATCCCTTATTACCTTTTTTGTATGTATGGGACTAGCACCTATGTGGTATTCCACGGGTAATTAGTTATATCCAAAGGGGATGACTATGTACTTTTAGGCATTCAGCTTGATGCCAAGATATTGACACCAGGTATCCGTCTCAGTTCGACCCTTCCAGAGGGTGTCTGTAACAGCTGGGGAAACTATTATGTCCCCTAGTTTGCAGTCGTCTGCAAACCTTTCCAGCCAAAGCCCTCCTGTGCTTGTCTGTACATCAGAGAATTATATACTGAGCATGAGGAGTGAGCCCTGGGGGGCGCCACTTGTAACTGGTATACAGTCGGACCTAGGGTATGCAACTCCCACTGTGTGGGTTCTGTCCATGAGCCACTTTGCAAACCATCACATGATGTAGGGGCTAATGTTCAGGCGGATGGGTATGTTGATAATACCAGAAGGAGGAATGGTGTTGAAAGCCTATGAGAGATCTAGGTAGGTTGTGTGGACCTCCTTACCCTCACCTAATGCCTTGGTAACTGTCTCTAAGAAGTCCACCAGGTTTAGGAGGCATGGTCTGCCCTTAACAATGCCAATTTGGGAGGGATCAAAGGTTTAGAGGTACCCAATGTCTCTGTGACTGAGATTCATGATGTGCTCCATAGCCTTGCAGACCAGGCTAGTCAGGCATATAGGGCAATAGATCCCATGGTCCGTTGTGGTGCCGCCTTTGTGGAGTGGGATAACTGTTGCTGTGCACCATTCAGGAGGCACTAAGCCCAATGCGAGGCTATTATTGAACATGGTGCATAGGTGGGGAGCCAGTACGTTCTGAAGTTCATGTAAACTGCAGTCTGAGATGTTGTCCGGTCCCATGGATGCTGTGACATTGCCTTTAGAGTATGCAGCTTTGAGAGGGAGGGGGGGAAAGGTAGCACTGAACCTATCTGCCAGAATGTTGCCAATATCAGTTGGTTCTGTAATGTTCATGCCTTTGTGCTGTAACTCAGAGGAGATCTGGGTGTTGACATCGACATATGCGACATAACTATAGAATGCTTTGTGGTTGTTGTTGGAATTAGTGGCGGTTTTGTTTTCGTAGCTAGCTTTGGAGGATCTTATAAGGGATCTCACCTTCTTACTGAGGCTGACCAGGGAGCTCCTCCACGCATGGGATTTTACTCTCGTTTGCAACAGTGTCTTCCTCCTGTAGTACAGTTTGTTTATGGCAGGGGACCACCAGATTGGTTTCCTTAATTAGGAGTCTAGCGTCTTGGTTCTGTTTGGGATAGCACAATCCATGCACTCGTGTAAGTGCTTATCGAGTGCATTTGTGTAGGATTCAGCAGTTGTAACAGTATTGTCCATCTGCATGGGTGTCATGAAGTTCACCACATCTGTCTTAAGAAGCATGAAGTTGGCTTTGTAGACATATTATACTGTGGTTCCCTTAATGGGTGGTGGGGGCGGGATGTGGATAACAACGGTGTTCAGCTCATGGTTGGATCGGACCAACGAGGAGTTGACTTCACATGTGGAGCACCGGTCACTCATGTTGGTAATGCCTAGGTCTAGGGTATTGTTGCCCCTGGTGGGTGTGTGGATATGTTGATCCAGGGCATTGGTGTTTATGAATTCCAGAAAGCATTGAGCTAATGAGTTGGTACACGAGTAGTTTTCCCAGTTAATGGTGGGGTAGATTCAGTGAGACTATGTGATGAGTGTGGTGTGGTGCGAATGTTTACCTTCTCCACATGACTGTCAGGATCAGGCTTGGTTGGAGAGAGCTTTACCTCCAGTGTGGCTAGATGAGTGCATCTCTCACAGGTTGCAGTGTTGGGTGGTAGGTGGGGAGGCTTGTCTGTGTACATGAGGCGATGTGTACATTGCCTCAAGATGTCCAGATTCATCAGATAGACAGGTGAGAACACTGGCAGTTGACTCTTGGACATGCCTGAATATAGAACTACTTTCCCCTAGATAAGTGAGGAAAGTGAGTACAAGAGCTATTTTACTCTAAGCAAGTGAGAAAAGTATGTACAAAACCTGTTTACCTCTAGGTAATGAGGAAGATTGAGTGCTATAGTAATTATTAGCTTATGTAGTGCTTACAAGTACTGAACAAGTGCTGAGCATGAATAAGCAATCCAGATAGGGTCTTGGATAACATAAACACATGCCCCCCCAACAGGTACACAAGCATATATCCATGTACACCACAGGGCCCCTGTACCCACAACTATGCAGGTACAAGTTGCACTCAGGCTCATGGGACCTGTCCACATCACAGGTTGTATCATACACATATGGCAAAACAAGATGCTCTCCATGTACACATCATGTAAAACATAGCTCCATGTCAGGCTGTGTACACACTGAATGGTGCACACCAAGAGGTATCACAACCCACAAAGGGGGAGACACCACTGATAATGGGAAGTACTGCACTACTACCCTGCTGAGTCTGGTCTGGAAGGCCATGAACCTTGATCAAATAATTGATGTCAGCAGTACAGATGTAGATGACAGTAAGGTTGATGTCACACTGCATATCATAACCTTGCCAGGTCATAGGACATCATCACCCATACTGTGTACCACCTACACTCGGTATACTAGATGTACATTCCTATGTCACAGGAGTGTTTTGCAATGGAACTGCTGGCAGAACAACACTACAGAAGGTGTCTGACTAATACATGCTCATCACACCAGTGGCAGCTACAGTATGTCAAGGTTAATGAATTGTATTCCCCCTCATTGTAGTCCATACCTCACAGACAAACAGAAGGCATATGCCTATTGAAGTATGCGAATGACTATGACCTAGGAGCAATAGCCGACTCAGGAGTGTTGTGGACAACATACAGAAGGAGCTTTGTGGGTGAGGTGTGTGTGACATATGGCCACAATCTGACAGCTACATATTGCATTGTCACCCCTATGTTAATAACCCTGTACCCATGAACTACTACCTAGGCAGCGGTCAACATAATGGACACTTGTGTGTAAGGGATGCAGCTGGGCAGTTGTCTTTCCTGTGATGGCTACGTCACCACACCTGTCAGGTAGTCATATGTGGCAACCCTAATAATGACAGGGTGCCATCCATGAATTTAGAGATCATTGTCGAGCCATACACAACACTCAAGTGACCCATATCAGATCACATATTTCCTTTAAGGGGTATTGGCCATGTGCAGATGGCCTACACCAGTCTTCCCCTTCCCCATCTCCACTATGTAGCATGATGCATACCCTGAATAAATCCATGTCCAGCCCAGTGATGTTGGACATGCTACACGTACACATCCTGATCTCAAACACATACTTCATGGACATCCACCTTCCACATGCTGGAGAGATCCTTGTCCCATGCACTTTACATAGTCCTGCCATGCTATGCATTCCTGTCCATCAATGCTGCACATCGCTCCCCTCTCAGACATGGTGTGATGACCACAGGGTACATGTATCATTAACCCTGTGGATCAGTAATATGGCACTGCTCCACCTGGCCCCACAGACCCGCCTGTCAGCTACTGCCAGGTAACCTTTCATCTTAGATTCATACATGACCCATGGCATATAGCCCACTAGTTGACTTTGACTGTACATACTATAGTTGATATCCATCCCTGCAAATACCATCTGGCTAGCCAGTGTCCCATGTGTATCACATGTGCAACACAGGTGATACATGGCAGGATGTTGAATTGCTGTACAGTGCCATGTAGCTATACATGGCAGAACACATACATGCAAAACCTTATGTGAGCAAGTCTGCAGGGTCACAGATCATGTCTGTTAAGGCAGTGTAAGTCTTTATATGTGACATATACACAGCATCAAGGTCAATTGCATTAATGTAGACACATCCAGCCATGTGCTGATAGGTAGGAACACCAATACAGGCAAACAGACATGCCCACATCAAGACAGCATCCACATGGAGTATGAGCAATGTAATCAGGTGACACACACACATATATGGTGATAATATCCACTTACCATTGAGGGCCACATGTGTATAACAATAAACACATCAGTGTCATGTAGGTTTGCAAATACAACTATTTAAACGTAATAAATGCAATACACAGGTATGTTCAGCTGTAGCTCAGTATGTCTATGTGAGTTACTGTGACCTGTCTAAATCATTATGTCTTCCAGGTATGCCGTGTGCAAGGCTACCCCCTTTTACCCGCTTGGAGGATGAGGCCCTCATCCCATACCTACTTGACAATCATGATATCCTGTTCAGCCAAGTGCCACAGGATGCACAGCAGTGGGATGCCCTGTGGATGGAACTTCACAGGAGGGTTAATGATGTGGGTGGCCACAACCGCACATACCAGCAGGTGCGCAGACACTGTACAGACATCTTTAGATGAGCGAAACAGCATGCAAATGCAATCACCAGGGAACAAGGTGCCACAGGTGGTGGACCACCAACCCAGCCCCCACTCACATGTACCGAGGAGCTACTGGCCAACCTGGGGACACCTGCAGAACCACATCCACAAGCCTTAGCCGATATTGTGGAGGTGGGTCTCAACCACTGAGCCAGGAGTTGCCTGGTAAGTCAGTACTGCACCTATAACAACTATATTCCATATATGTACAATATGTAATGTAACATCATAGGCAAGGCATGTATACACATATGCTGCATACTATAGTATGCTACTCTGTGTATGCACAGATGTGCATACACCATAGTATAGTCTAATGTACTGGTGTATGTAACATGCACATTGCACCCTGTAGCCATTATACAGGTGTGGATAATGCTCATACTGCTGTGTAAATCCTATTTAGGTACCTCTGGCATTCCGCTGTGACAGCAGCCCATTGCAGGTGAGACTGTTATTATTTATCAGGAATAGTAATGCACAGATCTATATGCCTTGTGGCCATTTACAACATGTACACATAATGTATGGTCCTGTCACAATATACAGGTCAGACCTGCAATGCATCACAATGCCTACCCATGTGCAACACTTGCAAACTATGTGAATCATCTCACCGACATGAATCCTCACAAACTGTCATTGCCAGATATGTAGACAGCTGTGCATACAATGGTGGAGGTGCTGTCCACTGTAGGGACATCATGTACTACAGATCAGAACTACACATGTGGGGAATACAAACAGTACTACACAGTGGGATGGAGTATGGCCAGCCCACAGGATTCACTGGTGTGGATCATAGCCCTGCTGTAAATGTCACACAATGTGATGTGCTATCTTGACATGTCCATGGCATCTAGTGGCCTGGCTGCAACACTGCCTACCTAACCTGAAAACATATCCCACATACCACCCTATGTCTGCATAACCCTGTCGTCAGTGGAACATATGACATCTATGGGTGTATGCCATATGGGACAACACAGACATGTGAAATAGATGCCCGTCACAATAATTTGGCCAACACATGTACACACATGGCCATGGAGGATGGCCAGAGACATGGAGCAACACACACAGTAGATGTGATGTGCTTGTGAGTACACCCTGTCATACAATGGCTACACATGGTCCAACTATGGTCTTTGAGTAATGGTTATATTGTAGATGTAGAACACTAGATATCCTACAGACCTGTGCACATCTTGTGTAGGCGTAACATCAATCCACCACATAAGATGTGTTGAACATCATGAGGGTGTCACGACATGACAGCAGTCACCTGTACAGTATTCACATCAGCCCACAGATACAGTACATTCTCCTTGCTGGTGTCGGACATCAATGTCATACTTGCTCCTCGTGTGTGTGTGTGTGTGTGTGTGTGTGTGTGTGTGTGTGTGTGTGTGTGTGTGTGTGTGTGTGTGTGTCTGGTACACAGATGTCATGTGGGACATGGTGTACCGATGTGTTCACCATGTCTGGCCATAGTTGCCAGGCAGCAGCAATATGGTTGCAGATGTGCAGGGGTGTCATCCGTATACCCATCAGTGACCTGTGTCACAACTTCCACATCATGGTTTAGTGTGTATATACCTCAGTGATGTGGGTCACATTCCACAGTATATATGTATTGTATCTGAACACAGTCATGGCTATGAACTGTGTCTGTAACTCACACTGTATAGCAATAGAGACGCCTCATGATTCCCTGCAATGGCCATGCACATCAGCTAAATGTGCAGTATATCTGTAGGGCGGACAGACAACACTGCATTGGGACACCACTGCCCCACTGTATATTTGACAGGACACCATTGTGTTAAACATGTATGCATGTCATTGCACACGTCAGCAGATCACATGTCATACTACATGTGATTGTCAAGGTCATATGCCACACATCAGGCAGGTGTACTGTTAACCTGTGCTGATCTACATGGTGTAACACAGGGATGTATGCTAACTGCTACTATGATTTTGTAAGTTGCATGCCATCTGCTATGACACATGCATGCTGTTCTGTGCAACCCAGGGATGTATGATAACTACCACTATTATTGTCTGTGCTGCATGCCGTCTGACGTATCACATGCATGTTGCATGCCTTCTGTCATATCACATGCGTGTGTGTCTGTGTGTGTCTATTGTATAGATTGTAATGTACAGTTCTTGTCTGCCCTCACAGGTGATGTAGGTACGTTGCCCTCCTGCTGTACATCTGATGTTAGTGTCCCCACAGACTCTAGCAGTGATGATGAACATATGATTGAGTCACAGTCAGAGTTGTCAGGGGCTAAAACTGTGCCATTGGTTGCCAATCCAGCTATATACCCCTCATCCCCATGCACAGATCCCATGCCTGCAAATACCCCATCACCAGTAGCCATAGAGGAAGGACAGTTGGTGTGTGGTAGCTTAGAACAGGAAAGTGTGGGGGCTATGGAAGGTGTGCCTGCACACCATGGTGTCAGCCAACTGACTGGTGGTGCCCCACACAGGCACATGGCCAGTGCTGCTCGTAGGAGGACCTCTGGCCACCTTGCTCCTGCAAGATAGAGTGCAGCAGCTGGTGTCACCAGACGCATGTTTCAGGCTGTAATGGAGGCACAGGCATGTGCTGAATGGCACAACAGAGAAGATCAGAGGCTTCAGAGGGCTGCTGTCCATTCTTTAAACAACAACGCCCAGGCAATGGTAAATGCTCAACAGCAGATTGCTGAAGCTTTGGATAGACAGTTGGGTGACATGGTTGGAGTCCTTGATCATGACATGACAATCCGCAAGCATGAGCTGTCTGTGGTGGAACATCTGGTAGGAATGAGGCGTCAGGCACTTGGACGTAGGCCTACTACATCACCTGTTTCAGGTCTACATGTACGAGCTACCTCACATGTCCGCTCCCATAGTGGTGGTAGCAGCAGCAGTGCATCTGGTGCTGTGCTGTCCACACCACAACACAGCAGGCCACGTACATGTGGCCCAGGATGGTCCCAACAGGGACACAGTTCCAGTGGACAAGTGACATCAGACAGTACTCAATCTGCACCTCTGCCTGATAGTGCCCATGCAACCCCTGGCAGGCACAGGTCACATGTTCATGGCCGGACACCATGAACTGTAAAACCTCACCTGTACAGTCTGCAGCCATCAATAATACCCCTGTGTAGGCCAGACACATGGCAGAACTGTGTGCATACATACATGCACACACTGGAAACATATGTAGGGCACCGCAACACACACATGCATAACATCCATACACACCCAATTAGATCAAAGGCCCTAACCCAAACACATGATGTCATCCAATGGTGCAGCCTAGGCCTCTGGCAAACATTATCACACTGTGCATATGATGATGCCTGTGCTGCATTCCTGACATCCACACCATCGGTACAGGGACATGCTCATATGGTCTGATGCACAGGGTGAACAGACTAGGAATATAAGTGTAGTTTACAATTGTTGAGTACTGTTGACAGGAAGCAGAAATACCATGTACTACAGATGCACAATGCATTTTGTACTGTCAACAGTATGTGTCTTGTGTAAAAACAGTAACTGCATGTTGGTCATGATGTTCTGCTGTCCTCCTTCTGGTCTAATTGCAAGTGCAGGTGGATTTCAGTGTTTGCAGTTAGTGTCCCATATGTCAATGTGGTCTGCTCACAGGTATGTATGAATATACCAGCATGCACCGTGTAGCTGCCACATACCAGTGAGAATGTCCCATGTTACAAACATGTCTACTGATCTAAGAGCATGATAGCTGTGTATTAAGCTACAGTGGCTACAGATGTGACATCCATAAAGAGTGACATCACAGGTACAGTTACATGGAGTGGTGAGGTAAGAGAGTGGTCTAGCTGATTACAAGGGTAGAGGCCAGTGAGAAGTGTGATGCCTCATTGGTAATCAGTAATACACATTCCCATGACAGGATGCCAACACACAACTGCACCCACACACTCAGGTATTGACACACATGTATTCAGTGACACAGTAACACACCCACACACTCGCGGATTCACCAACACAGTAACACACACTCGCACACAGTTGCTACTGCTGAGGTGAGGACCCCTGCCTATGTGCAAATGATCATTACAGTACTGTGCACCTACATGACGCGCCACAGAGAATACACATGTACAGGTAGTCAGCATGGCTTAAGATCGGGAACATCAACATGGATAGTAGAATGCATCACCTGGATGGGGGAGGGGTTTTATCAGTTTAGTATGGTAACATACATCCGCTCACCCCAGGGACCAGACAGCCCTACATACACACACTGTGGCATTCAGTATTGAATACACCTATGTCACGCACATACAGATACCTCACATGTGTGAGATACATGCCCCTGCTTCTGTCCTGCTTTCTACACTGCAGTCTGTACAGATGTGTACACTAGTGAACAGGAGCGTGAGTAACAATTGAGATGTATTCCCCGCCATATGTGACATATATGGACACACACACAACCACACATGCCAGTACTATGAATCTCAGACCTGCCTAGCTCATGATATATATGACAGATGTACAGCAGTACTGCACATGTTACAAACTGTACTGACTCTTCCTGTGGCAACAGTGCTGTTATATGCACATGGGATATCTTTACTATTAACAGGTGTCAAGTGATTTACCTTCGTTGTCACCCTGACCGCTGTCTAAGTTGTGTGTTATGTCCTTCAATTAACAAAACCATTGCTTACCAGTTACACAGGTTATTGTAGGACCACTTATGACACAACTGTGAGCTGTTCACAGCAAACATCCATCTGCAAAGATGCTCCACTACTTAGTTATTTCCACACATCTGTCCATACCTGAGGTACAGCTTTCCATACATTCAGCATATTACCATATACAGTTGGCAATGTTGAGGCTGCATTGCAACTGCATGATGTACTAGGATACACGTCACCTGCATACATCAGCAACTGCACACACATGTTATCTGAACGCACAACACTACGTGTACAGGTGTGTAGGTCCTACAATCCTGACATTTGGGCATGTTTGTAGGCATTGTATTTGGTGGACATGTGTAATGACATACATGACACATGGACTGTTGTATGATATGTTGGGTGTAATGCATGACCGGTACAGAGGGAATATTACTTCTATCAACATTGATATCACACCTTATGTACTGTTAGCATTCAGCAGCCATGGACCTACATTCCATGTGCATGTGTGTAATGGCTGTAGCCACCTGTTTGCACAAAGGACAACAACAGCTATGCTATTTACATGTATGTTTTGTGTGTGTGTGTGTGTGTGTGTGTGTGTGTGTGTGTGTGTGTGTGTGTGTGTGTGTGTGTGTGTGTGGCATATACTCACCCAGGGCAGGTACATGTATGTCATATCCATACATGAGGGTGTGTACTGGTGCACAGCAACAGTCATCTGCTAATGGTGGAAAGTACCGAGGGCCCCTGGTATGTGTACAGCTGACCTGGTTACAGACAGTGGTATCATTGCATTGCATAACACATGATGCAACTGTGTCAGTACATGGGTACTCTCTACAGTTGATGTAGAGCTTGGAAGAATACACAGGTCAAGGGTCACATGGTGGTGTACTCTTATATGTCCTACAACATGTATGGATGCATGTTGATGGTCCAAGGGCATGGTGCTGTCTGAGGTTTACATCCTAGAATGCAGCATGTGACACTGTGTCCTGCACATAACTTATTTGTGATGCCTTTCGTGGGGGTACAGGTCAGTACATGTGAGTAGCCTTTATGTATGTGGGGACACCACCTGGAGTGGTCCGTACCTGTGTTATGGCCCACATGTCTGGTTCTGAGGTATATGGTGATAGTGCTAGGTTCTGAAGTATATGGTGGTAGTGCTATTGTGCACTACAGAGCCATCAGCCAGCTGTTCCTCACTGCACAGATGTCAGTACTCCCCATTGTTGGATCTACAGTGACCAGCTGTGATTATGGACGCTACTCATCTAGCACTGGTTAGCATAAGAAAACAATGCAGTTGTCCTGTAGGTGTCAGGGAGTTATCCTGTGTTTAGGAAATTTGCCTTGGAATGGCACTGTGTGGGCAGATGCGACTTGGGTATTATCCCCTCTCCCTTGAATCATGGATGCATGTGATATGTGTCAAAGGCCTGTCTACTGTTAGCCATGTCATCCCAGAATGACAGCAGACAGTGTGTAAATGACTGGTGTCAAATATATGTAGAGCAGCATTCCTGCTAACAATGACAACTACTAACACTAGAGCCCATTGCAATGTGTTCTTTACATCTACCTGTAATAGCATGGCCACTGTGGCCTTCCGTGTTTAGCATCAGAGTCCATCCCAGTCAGCCCTGTGCTACTAAGTGTATGAGCATGCCCAGTATATCCTTGTGTAGATGGACAAATAGTAGTGCATTCTAAACAGCCCTGCGCTACTAAGTGTGTGAGCATGGCCACTGTGGCCTTCCATGTTTAGCATCAGAGTGCATCCCAGTCAGCCCTGTGCTACTAAGTGTATGAGCATGCCCAGTATATCCTTGTGTAGATGGACACATAGTGCATTCCGAACAGCCCTGTGCTACTAAGTGTGTGAGCATGCCCAATGACACCTTGTGTCGGTTATGTGCCTCTGTGTATGGGCATGGCCATTGTAACCCTGTATAGTGGTAGTAGTCGTCCATTCCACAGATGGGCATACTCCAGGTCAGGATGGATTCCTACTTTAAACACACAGGTTCACAGGTATGTAAATCTGAACTGCCAGCATCCCTGTTGATGTCTGTATTCCTAGAAGGTCATAATGACAGCCTTGAAATGTGTATTCTGTGTGGCACGACTTGTAAGTATGTAGTATTGTAATGATAATCTGTAAATAGGCAGGTGTTCCCACCACTGGCGTGTGTATGTCTGTCCCCATTTTCCAGAGGACTGTAAATTGCTTTTAGACTGCTCACACTCCATATAATTCGTATACCCACCTTTGGCAGGGCAGATGATGACACCCACCGACAAATACACCTCTGGGAGTGCTGTGTCCCAGTAATCTCGGTAGCGCATTTTGCAACTGCATAATGCTGTAGTGTAATAAAGTAGTTAGGTCAGTCTTCTAGTTCCACACTTGCCATGTGTGTGTGTGTGTGTGTGTGTGTGTGTGTGTGTGTGTGTGTGTGTATCTCCATTTCCCTGAGGACTGAGTAATGCTTTTAGACAGCTCACACTCCATACATTTCTTATACCCACCTTTGGCAAGGCTGATGATGTCACCCATCTACAAATATACCTCTGGGAGTGCTGTGTCCCAGTAATCTTGGTAGCGCGTTCTGTAACTGCGTAATGCTGTAGTGTAATAAAGTAGTTAGGTCGGTGTTCTAGTCCCACACTTGCCGTGTGTGTGTGTGTGTGTGTGTGTGTGTCTCCATTTGCCTGAGGACTGAGTAATGCTTTTAAACTGCTCACACTCCATACATTTCTTATACCCACCTTTGGCAAGGCTGATGATGTCACCCATCTACAAATACACCTCTCGGAGTGCTGTGTCCCAGTAATCTCGCCAGCGCATTCTGTAACTGCGTAATGCTGTAGAGTAATAAAGTAGTTAGGTCAGTGTTCTAGTCCTGCACTTGCCGTGTGTGTGTGTGTGTGTGTGTGTGTGTGTGTGTGTGTGTGTGTGTGTGTGTGTGTGTGTGTGTGTGTGTGTGTGTGTGTGTGTGTGTGTGTGTGTGTGTGTGTGTGTGTGTGTATGTGTGTGTGTGTGTGTCCATTTGCCTGAGGACTGAGTAATGCTTTTAGACGGCTCACACTCCATACATTTCTTATACCCACCTTTAGCAAGGCTGATGATGTCACCCATCTACAAATACACCTCTGGGAGTGCTGTGTCCCAGTAATCACGGTAGCGCAATCTGTAACTGCGTAATGTTGTAGTGTAATAAAGTAGTTAGGTCAATGTTCTAGTCCCACACTTGCCATGTGTGTGTGTGTGTGTGTGTGTGTGTGTGTGTGTGTGTGTGTGTGTGTGTGTGTGTGTGTGTGTGTGTGTGTCTGTCCCCGTTTGCCTGAGGACTGAGTAATGCTTTTAGACTGCTCACACTCCATACATTTCTTATACCCACCTTTGACAAGGCTGATGATGTCACCCATCTACAAATATTCCTCTGGGAGTGCTGTGTCCCAGTAATCTTGGTAGCGCATTCTGTAACTGCATAATGCTGTTGTGTAGTAAAGTAGTTAGGTCGGTGTTCTAATCCCAGACATGCTAAGTGTGTGTGTGTGTGTGTGTGTGTGTGTGTGTGTGTGTGTGTGTGTGTGTGTGTGCGTGTGTGCGTCTGCCTGCGTAAGACAAGTACAGTGCTTTGTAGTAATCGCCGTAGTGCATGCCCTAAATGCATATTGCTGCAGTGTGATATGGTAGGAGTTTGTATACAGGACATGGCAAGTGTGTTTGTCTGTCAGAGCCTGTGTAGAGGTGGCCGTGATTGACATGTTTGGGAGCTGGTTTTGTAGTTTTCCTATATGGTATCCATCTTATGACACATTGGCCACCTTACGAGGAGTACAGCTGTCAGTCAGCCACAGGACTGTGTTGGCAAGCCATACCCATACATCTGGCAAAAGGCATGGTGAACTAAGTATGCAGCCCTACTAGTACCTGGTATATGTCCCCCACCCATGTGCCATGCACAAACTAACTTGCCTAGGATATCCCACTATGTTGCTAGTACCATGCACATTGAGGACAGATAGTAAGCATTGTGTGAATGCAGTGGCCTGCAGAGGACATGGCACCCTGTACAGCGGTACAATAGGCACATATATGCGGACATTGTGCCTTTACTATGCTCCACACTGAATGCCTGCAACATATGTGGTGCCATTTAATGTGATCCACAAAGGCCAGACAATGCTGTACACATGTGCCCTGTATGCACCCATGCCACTGACATCACGGAATACCTGTATCATACTATCCATGCAGGTGCAGGGCCGACCTGCTCACTATAAGCAAGTTTCACCACACCAGGCCAGTATTGGCATATCGGGGTATAACAGGCTGTGTACACAACATGTGTCTGCCAAACCAGGTACACTTGTACATGTCACTGTACCCTATTGTGGGACATGCACATCCCAGGCAATGTCCATGCGAAGGACTATCAAACACAGACATGGCATGCATTGCAAAGCTATGGCCCTACACATTGGTAACCAGGATGTCAGGCCAGATAATGCAGTACCCATCTGTGTGGGACAATGCAGACACTACACCCTTGCACTGCACACCATTTTCAGGTGACGCAATACCAAGGATTACCCCTCACCCAGCCTTGTACAGCCAGCCATCTTGCACAGCCAAACACTACAGACCCATGGAACAATGCATACCTGCATGCCAGTACTGGCACCCTGTGTCTGCATGTGGGTTGTGATGCTCCCAACTGCAGTCACTCCCAGTATAAACCTCATTGGCATACCAACAGTTGTCAAGCACTTTCACATGCCCTAGCCCATAGAACCTCCAGATATCCCCTGTGGTGCATGTGGTCGTGTGCATTACTGCAGTGTGTCAAACTAAGTAGTTACGTTGTGTATTTGTGGCCGTGGCAAAGGTGTCAATGCATGTCCATTAGAGAGTGTGGTTGTGGTGACAACAGCATCTGTTCACGTGGACAGACATGTGTGCCACACCTAATGTATGTCTACTATATCTGTTGCAGATGTCACTCACCTACACACATATGTTCTTACAGCACAGCAACATGTCGCCTTTGTGGCACATGTAGTAACGTCATGCACATGTAATAGTAATGAGTAGTCAGGGGTTTGACCCCTGTACTGTTCGGCATGTGGCAGATGATGCTTATGGTTAAGTCTCCAAGCCCTTCCCTGGTGTACATTGCCTGTCCCACCCACACACTCTCTGGTGGATGTGAAGGTGTACACCTGCACAGCAGCAGCATCTGCATTGTAAGTGATGGAAATGGTCAGGTGATGGTCTCTGCACCTATTGCAGTCCTCCTCTAGCTGACTGCATGTGGTACAGCTGTGATGGTGTTCCCATAGCCATCCGCATGATAAACACAGTACACTATCTAGGGAAACATGTTGTTATCTGGCCATGAAAGTCGCTGTGAGTGGTACCTGGAAGTGATGCTCTAACACGGCATCACAGATGATATCTGAATGTACCTCAATCATTTTCCACAGTGGGAAATAGCCAAAAGACAGGAGGGTGATGTGCCACACATAACTACAGCATGTAAGTGTAGCTATGCTGCATTGAGACTACTGCCTGTTTAACATGTGTGTGGTAATGGCTATTCTGCATGTTATAATACAGACATGACAGTACTCTGTTCATGAGGGACCCCCATCTGTAGGGCCATCTGTGAACTGGTCAGTGTGTGCAACCATTTGTTTCCTGTGTTACACACTGAACACACATCTGTGCACAGCAGAAGCATGGTGTGAGGACTGTAGACAGTACATGATGATAGGGATGTGTTACTGCCATCGCTTTTCTGACTGGACATGTGTCACATGAGACAGTTGTATGACAGACACTGTGTGGGATTCCCAGTTACAAGCCAATGATGGGCAACTGTTCATAGCTGCAGTTACACATCTACTACACATTGTACAGTTGGCATGCAGTATATATGCATGTGTTGTGCTCCCTCTGCAAATGTATACCATCTGTTGTGTTGGGTTGCTGGTGATATCTATGCATACTGTCGTAGGTAATCCTGTATGCTGTTGTCTATCACTAAGCCATATGGGGGTTTAAAATGAAACACCATAGGCTGAATGGGTTGGGAGGCCCCAACAGAACCTCTTGTCCCACTTCAGCTGACCATGGCACCAGGCACTAGCACATCTGGGGCCCAGCCGTAGACATCAACCTCTGTTGGCTCTGCACCACCTTCTGGTGGTACCACCACTGAAGATGGAGCATGTCCCCCCTGAGAGCAGGACCAGACAGGTACATATCTGCTGTTGTGCCATTCTGGATGTGTTGTGCTGGTGGCTCTCTAAGGGGTTACGAAGCCAGATATGCCAGTTCAAAGGTGGAGTGTCACATTTACATGGTGATGTTGCCCCTCCTGGACAGCCCCCAGCACTGCCTCCTTTGCAGCTGTGTAAGTGCAGTGGCAGTTGCCCATGGCTGGGGACCTCCATCCCACTGTTCCCATGGGCTTTTGAATGCCGAAGACCCATCCCCATCCAGGGTGTATCCCCCCCACATGTGTCATATACCAAACCTGTATGCTGTCTTTTCTGTGATCCTACCTATCCTCCACGGCCATACCTACAATCCTTCCCCAACATCTGACCCTCACCTACGGACACATAATGCCAATCGGGTCCTAGGATAACATCTGCCCTATACATAGCTGTCCATTACACACACATGCCCACTGGACACATGAAACCCTTGTAATATGCATCACAACATACTCCTGTTATCTTCACTCCTGCCCCTCAGGCGCACGATCCTGGTATGCACATCACTCCTACATGGCCCAGGTACATGTGATGAGGATGACCCCATTGTACACACAACACTACTGGTCCCTCTATGGTTAACCCATTTACCTTTATCATGATGATGATGTTGCACACAGCACCTTGCAAGAGTACTGTTCACACATAATGATTGGACAGGTACTGTTGTGTTAATGTACATTACATGCACAGAGTGATGTATACGACCAATGTACAACTATTTGCGTGTATGACAGACACATGTCTGTCTGAGGGAGTCTTGTGATCACTTAGAGCAACACCACTACATAATACAGGCATCGCTGGTGTTTCCCATTTCATTAGTTTGTAATGCTTTGTTGCCACATGGTATGTTCCTGATACATGTCTATAAATGTATGTACCTATATGCTGGACATAAACACTCACATATACATCTACATGATGGGATACATTCCTATACTGTTGAATGACTGCGCTGTATGATATGTTTGTGGTACTGTCCATTGTCTGTATATCTGCCATGGCGAATTGGTAATACACATTAGCTGTGTGCGCAGGGTCCTGGTTCCAACCCTTGCAAAGGACGTTTATTTGGTTGCAGGGCAGAACAAGCCCACTGGATACGGAGGGAGTAAGGCACATTAAAGCAGTTGGGAGCGGGTGTACGTGGGTTTGCACGGTGTTAAGCACTGCTGACCTCTGGTTACAGCCTCTTACACTTGGTTAGCCTCTACATTGCTTTACCAGTGCAATACTCACATACTGGTAGCCAAACACGCTTACACCCACTCACTCCCGCACTTGCAAATGCACCAAAATTGGCGGTTGCATCTGTCACTCACACCCCTAGATGGGAGCGAGGACCACAATGTTACCTTGTGATGCCTATTACACTGGACTACATGACTACATTATTGGGATTGGTTGCCCATTAGGCAAGGGCATCGCGTTCAACTGTACGGAATCAGGGGCCTGTACAGTGAATCAATCATATTTGTGTGTACCTCATACAATATGCTCCCACCTTGTGATGCCTATTACATCGGACTACAGGAATACAGTATCGGGAATGGCTGCCTATTAGGCGATGGCATGGAGTTCGACTGTACGGAATCAACGGCCTGACTGGTGAATCAATCATATTTGTGTGTTCCTCATGCAATCTGCTCCCATCTTGTGATGCCTATCACATCGGACGACATGACTACAGTCATAGCCGGCCTTAGGCATAGGCCAACTAAGTGGCCACCTAGGGCGCCACTTTAGTGAGGCACTTTACCAGTATTTATTTGGTGTAGGTAGACCAGGATGGGGGCACTGGGTGGTGTGGTGGGGATGCCATTGTGTCCTTTGCCTTTGACTAAGGGATCAGTTGACCTAAGGCCTCTCCTGACTACAGTATCGGAAATGGCTGCCCATTAGGCAATGGCATGGCATTTGACTGTACAGAATCAGCGGCCTGTCCAGAGAATTAATCATATTAATTGTGTTCTCCTCATACAATCTGCTCCCACCTTGTGATGCCTGTTACATCGGACTACATGACTACAGTATCGGGAATTGCTGCCCATTAGGCGATGGCATGGCATTCGACTGTACAGAATCAGCAGCCTATACAGTGAATTAATCATATTTGTGTGTTCTGCATACAATCTGCTCCCATCTGGCTGATACATGGGAACCGAGACTCTTCAATACAGAGAAGTAGTTGGGTTGTGGAAGCCACATCCGTCGGCCGAGTCATGCTACCGCATACCTATTATAGGTTTGCCACCTTTTCAATTGTCCAAGGTGGGACTTTAGGGTTACCACCTATCCCACTTTGCGAGGGACACTGCAAAAATAATCAAGACATAGCAAATGTCCTGATTACAGGACATTATTATAGTCTACGTTTCATTAATAGTTGCATAAAACAGTTATTTTATATATGAAACTTCTATATGTTATGTGAAGTAGCATAAGCAATTCAAATGTAACTAGATTAAGCTTTTATTTTATAATAAATATAATCCTGTACTATGCATGGCTGTAGGTATGTTTTGTCCTGGAAAGTCTGACATTTCTACAGAGCATGTCCCACTTTGGCCATTTGGAAAGGTGGCAACCCTATAGGACCTGTATGTAGAGATGTCAGACTTTGCAGGTCAACACATACCCACAGCCAGTAGAAAGGGGAGTACTTCACTGTTTTGCCTAAATAAAAGCTTACTCTTGTAGCATTATAGTTGCTTATACTGTTACTTATAAAATTTAGGTGTTTCAGGGACAAAATAATTGTTTTATGCAACTACTACAGAGAATATAGGTAATCTTTGCCCTAAATCACAGGACATTTGCCATAATTACAGTTATTTTGCAGGACACAACTGCCCAAAGGGGAGTGTCCCTCGCAAAGGTGGACAGGTGGTAACCCCAACGCTATTATTCTATCAACTTTCTAATGTAGTCGGCGGAACATGCACTTTCTCTCACTATCAGACCTCTCATACGAATGGGGAAGAATGAACACTGAATCAGGGACACTGCATAACGACCTCAGGGACATATTTAGAAGGTTGGTGCTATTAACCTGACACATTGACGGACCCAGAGCACATATGTATTCATACACATTGTCTGAGGTACATGC